>NC_048227.1:37178066-37217713 GCF_002007445.2 Ailuropoda melanoleuca
AATCTCTCAGGCCACAACCCTTCCCCCTACCGTGCCCGCCCGCCCCCTGCTGAGCGCCATCCGGAGCCGCTGCTGCACCGTCACCCGCAGGGCACTGGCACGCAAGGACCCCCTAGAGGGCGTGTGAAGCTGCACGGAGGGCCGGCCGAAAGCTCCAGAGCTCAGGGATGACTGACGCCCGCCACGCCCGGGGGAGGAGTATTTGAGGGTGGGACCCCCGGCTGGCAGGGCCAGGAAACCGTACTCTCCCATTTCCTGAGTAAAGCTCTTCGGGCTGAGGCACGCCCACCCGGTGTCTGTGCCGAGAAGCAGGGCCTTCCAGGTCGGCCAGACTGGGCGGGAGCTGGGGGCGGGGGCTGGGGCGAGACACGGTCCACACAGAGTCCGGATAGAAAAGGACGGCTTTCTGCCTGTTTCAGAGAGCTGAGGGGGCCGCCGCGGGGGCCGCAGGGAGGGGGGGCAGCTTCATGTGGCGCCACAGAAAGTCCAGGAAGGTGGCTGCCTGGAGCGTCCGGCTGAGCCGCTGAAAATGCCGCTCTGGGGGAGGACACAGGGACGTCAGGGGCTCCGCGGAGGCCCAACAGCCACTCTGCCCCGCCCGGGCCACGCCCACTCACCAGTGTAGGGCAGCAGGGCCTCGAGGGAGGCCTGCATGCCCTGGTAGGCCAGGAGCTCTTCCGGGGCCTCGTGCCGCAGGAGCACCCCCAGCACGGCCTGCGCCTCGTGGCAGTGTCTCGAGTTGGTGTTCCACGTGATACAGAAGCGCACCAAGGCCTCTGCGGGGCACAAGGACAGTCAGACCTGCCTCCTGGCTGCCCTGCCCCTCTTGGCCACTGACCCGCCCGCCCACCTGCCCCAGACCTTTCTGATCTCGCCGCAGCCGCAGCACCGTGGCTCCCAGCTTCTCGCGGGCCTCAGCGTCCCTCCGGATGGCTGGGGGGATGGGTCGGGAGGACAGAAGACTGAGCCCCAGGGAAGGGCACGAGATGGACCCAAGACCACCCCCCACACACGCCCGAGGCAGCACTGACCCTGGATGACAGTCAGCACAGTGTGGGGCCGGTCCAGGGAGATGGCCAAGCCTAGTGCCCGCAGGTACCGTTTCTCATGGAGCAGGTTGTCCAGCTCTTGCTGCCTGGTGGGGAAGAAGGGAAGACAGGGTCACTGGGGGACCTGGCTGGGACTGAAGGCGGAGCCATCAGGGGGCTGGCTCAGGAGTCTGTAGCCTGGCCCTAAGCCTCCACTGGTGGTGAGCTGTGCTGCTGCTCCCAGCCTCAGCTTCCCCACACGATAAAGCAGAGGTAACGTCTGTATGCCCCACTCCCAGGCTGTGATGGATGGGATGGGAGCCAGGCGGCTGGCACTCAAGGGGACTGGGCGGGGACCCCCAGACTTACTTGACCACTTCCTCCTCCCGCCTGGCCTGCTCTTCTGCCTGCTCCACCTCGGTCACATCCTAGGGTCAGAGTGAGGTCAGAAGGACACCCTGATGCAGCCCTGCCCACTCCCCATGCCCCACCCCCCCACTTCCATACCTTCCAGAGAATGACGCAGGAGTCACTAGCTCCAGTAAGGGCGCGATCGTCCAGCCGGCTACAGTGCAGCCCCCAGACCTTGTCCTCATGGGCGTCCAAAGTCTTCACACACTCGTTGTTTTTGATGGTCCAGAGCTTCACGAGACCATCAGAGCCGCTGGGTTTGGGATTGGGAGGGACTCAGTGCTGGGGCCCATCCTGCAGCTCATCTCAACCCCTACCCGCAGTCCGCTCACCTGGACAGCAGCTGGGTACCACGGCTTACAAAGGCCACCTTCAGCACGGAAGCATCGTGCCCCTCGAATGTCTGCAGGATGGGGAGGGGAGAACGTGAGAAGACACTGGGCAGCAGGGCTGGGCCTGGGGGAACTGGGGCGGGGTGAGGGCAGCTTACCTTGAGGCAGCTGAAGTCCTGCAGTGCCCAGAGCCTGACGGTACCGTCAGCTGAGGCTGTGGCCAGCACCTGGTCCATGGGTGAGAACTGGACACACCAGAGGCCGCGCCGGTGGCCCGAGAAGACGCCCAGCAGCTGGCACTGTGGCAAAGCCCAGAGCTTGGCTGTGCGGTCCTGTGAGCCCGTGGCCAGCAGCTTGTCGTTGGGGGCAACGGCCACACTGTTGATGTCCTGGTGATGGGAGCAGGTGGCAGCTCAGACCCCCATCCCGGCAAGGGCCCTGCCCTACCCCTACCCGTGCCCCAGTGTGCCATCACCTTGTCATGGCAGCGCTGCGTGGCCTGAGCCTGGAGAAGTACAGGGCCGCTGTGTGGGGCCGGGCCCTTGGACAGCAGGGCTTCAGGGACGGGCCACAGCTTCACAGTGCAGTCCTGGCTGCCCGTCACCAGGAAGGTCTCCTTCAGCCTGAGGCCAGATGTGGGGGAGAGGAGACACCTGCTGAGCCCCAGCCAGACCAGTCCGCCAGGTCATCATACCTGGGCCTGCAAGACCATGGTCCCGACCAGAGAGACTGTTCCAGGAAGCAGATAGCCGGTGTCATCCCCACACACCTCTGGGACTTGTCTATTCGAGCCCTCACCACCCACCCTTGGTCCACCATACCTGATGACTTGATCGCAAGACCCCAACCCTCCTCTCCGCCCCTAGCAGGGAATGTCTTTTCTACCCAAGCCTTGCTCAGTGTCATTCTTTCTGCCCTGAAGCCTCTTCCCCCACTTTTTTTTTTTAAAGGTTTTATTTGAAATAGAGCAAGAATGAGGGACAGCATGAGCAGCGGGGAGGGGCAGAGAGAGAGGGAAAAGCAGGCTCCCCACTGAGGAAGGAGCCTCACTCAGGGCTCGATCTTAGCACCCGGGATCACACCTGAGCCAAAGGCAGACGTTTAACTGACTGAGTCACCCAGGCGCCCCGAGTCTCTCCCCTTTTATTCACCCAGCCCCGAGACCCCGTCTGAGGAGCCCCCACCTCCAAGAACAGTTAAGGGTGTCCCTGGCATTCTGTTACACATCCCTAGCCTGGAACCTCAAAGACCAAGGGCGAAGCCTCTCCCTCCACATCTCCCTGCGCTGGAACCCCATTAGCAGGGTCTGGCCTGTGTAACACCATGGACCCCAGCCCTGACCCCCTACCTAGAACAGCAGATGGTGCCCACGCTGTGTGTGTGCCCGGAGCCCTGAGCCACACAAGCCACCTTGCCAGCCTTGTTCATCTTCCAGATACAGATGCTCTGATCCTGGGAATGAAAGGGGTGAGGACAGAGGCTGGGCTGGGCTTCCAGCCGGGCACCCCCTACCTCCACAGCTCTCCAGATGCCTCACCTTGGCACAGCTGGCAAAGAGCCACCCCTTGCGGAACACATCCAAGGCCAGGACAATGTCTAGGAGAAAGTACAGAGAAGACAGCCATCAGTTACAGTAGAGGACAGCATTCCAGTCCAGGATGGAGTGCTGGGGGCGTCAGCTAAGCGCCCTGACCTGTGTGGCCGTGGAGAATCTGGCAGGCCATTGTCTGCAGCTCAAACACTTTCAGGCTGGGGCTGTTGGAGGCCACGACAATGTGAGAGTCCTCGGGCCCAAGAAACCGGACATCCAACACCTCCTCACTGTAGCCGGCAAACTGTGGGGGTGGGGGCCGGAGGGACACAAACCAGAGTCTGCATGAGTGGAGGGCTGGCACCCCCCGGCTTTGGGCTGAGCGGGGGCAGCTCACCTGTTTCTGCAGCTGCAGGGAGCGTGTATCGTAGAGCAGCAGGTTGTGGTCGGCAGTGACAGAGAGGAGCAGGCCGGCAGAGCGGGCCAGAGCGCAGCGGGTCAGCTCCTGCCCGGGGCCTGGCCGCTGCCGTTGTGTGTGCACACACTGCCCAGAGGCTGCCTCCCACACTCGCAGCACGCCTGTGAGGGGACACGGGCTGCTGGCACTCCGGTCCACGGACCTCCCCCAGCCCCCGCGGCCCACCCTGGCCTGGACACACACACCTTGGTCTCCGGCTGTCAGGAAGTGCAGGCCCTTGGACTTCACACCCAGCTCAGGCGCTGGCTCCTCTGGTAGCAGCACTGCGGCTTCCACGCTCTGAGGATAAGCGGGTTAGAGGCAGCACCTCCCCCACCCCCCCGGACTGGTCCAGCCCCCTGGCATTCCCACCTCAAACACTGGCACAGTCCTCGTGGCCTGGTGGCTCCGCAGGTCCCAGACAACGCAGATCTTGTCACGGCCTGAGCTGGGGGTGCAGGGGAGAACAGCCACCTGAGTCCTCAGTCTCAGCTGTGGCCCTCCCCTTCCTGCCGTGGGCTGGGTAGGTGGCCGCTGACCTAAGCATGGTGTGGCCATCAGCGCTAAAGGTCAGAGAAGTGACGGCACTGTAATGCGCAGTCATCACTGCCAGGCACGACTGGTCCTGCAGCGACCACGCGCGGATGGTGTAGTCCGCAGCGGAGGAGAAGAGCAGCAGGCGTGCGGGGTCCGGGTGGAAGGCCACCAAGCTGCAGGCAGGTGGCGCGCGGCAGGTGAGTTGTGTGGCCCTGGGCATGAGGCCCCGTCCACCCTCTGCTGCCTTCTACTCACTGTACGACACCCGGTGAGCCCCGAAAGTGGTGTGTCCCATAGTGCCGCACAACATCCCAGACACGCACTGCCCCGTCACAGCCGCCTGTGGGGACATGTTTGAAGTGAAGGGGCTGGTGTGCCTGAAGACCCCTAACTGTGTGCCCTCCAGGGGGCCCAGCCGCCCAGCCAGGGCCCTACCTGTGGCTAGCAGTGTGGAAGTGGGGTCAAAGGCCATGGTGGCCACAGGGGCTGTGTGTATCGCCTTCCATAGGCGGGTGATGCTGCCCTCTCGCCAGGCCCACTGAGCCAGAAGCAGTGCCCGGCTGGCTGTTACCAGCACCTAAAGAACGATGCAGTTCAGCTGGGAGAGGAGAGGCACGACCATTTACCCTCAATGATTCCAAGTTTGGTTGAAGCCCTCCTCCTATCCCTGCCCCACATACCTCATCATCAGGGCTGAGATCAAAGGCAGTGATGTCCTCCTGGTCCTCCTAGAGGCAAGAGTCAGCACACAGAGCGCCATGAGAACAGGCTGCCCTCCACACTAGCCCCTTGCCCTGGCTCTCCCCATTCTCACCTGCTCCAGGCTCCGCAGCACAGCCCCTGAAGCCACGTCCAAGATGTTGACTCTGGCACCACAAATGCAGAAGAGATGCCGCCCCGTTTGGTCCAGCTGGTGACAGAAGGGTCTCAGCCAAGATAACTCTCTCCAGCCCCTGCCTGCCCCACCACTCTGCCCTTCCCTGAGCTGGTACCTGCACCTTCCCGCCCTTGTAGAAAGGCTCGATCTTGCGCTCAACAGCATAGCTAGAGAGAGAGCAGAGGAAAGAGTGAGTCACCCACCCCTTGGTCCCCAGTGCCCAGCTCTGTGCTGGGTGCTCTCCCAGAGCTCAACCCAAAATGCCCCTGTCCTTGAGGAGTTCCCAGGCAGAGGTGGGGAGGCAGGGAATTGGAGATGGCTCTTCTCATTATCCTCTTCTCTCTCAGCAGCACTGTGACAGAGGACACGAGACCCAGAGCTGGGTGGTGATTCACACCAGTCTCTGAGGCAGTACAGGCAGTGCAACAACCAGGTCTTCCCAGATTCCTCCCCACTCCACAGCGGAGTAGGCCAGATCTCAGAGCCCCCTGCTGGCGGTGGGAGGCCTGGGTACTAGCCCAGAGTAACACCCCCGTCAGCAGCTTCCCTCTCAGGCGCAGCCTGCCTCCTCCCCACGTAGCCCTCACTTCCGCAGCCTCATGCTGTCCTCGACCCTCCCCTCTCGACTGCCTGCACGCTGGTCCAGGCCACCACACTGTCATCTGGACAGGTCCTCCAGCCTCTTCGCCAGGCCCCCTCTCTACCGTCTTAAACCCTGCTGCCAGAAAGGCCTTTCAAACATAAGTGTTTGTAACACTATCCTGCCTTAAAACCCTCCCCTCTCCTTACGTATTTCTAAGACTCTGACTTGGAAGAGCCTCTACTGCCCTTTTGTGTCACACAAGCTGTTGCCCGTATGTGGCTTGGATTTCTCTTCCCAGATTTCACTGGTGCCTGGCTAACTCCACCGCGGAAAGCTTGGCTACCAACATGAAATGGAGCCCCCAATCGTGGAGCCCCGGTGACTGCCACAGAGATGCTCTTGACCCCAGGCCTTCCCTTTGGCATTGCTCACCATTCCCACTGATGGAAACGAGCTGCTTAGTATGCTTATTCCATCAGACCGAGCTCCATGGCGGGGAGAAGTCCGGTCTGTCCTGGGCCCTGAGCACTTAGGGGTTCACCAGAGTCCTTGGAGACCTGAATCAGCCCAGGATTCTGGGCCTCCAGGGCCACAGCCGACCCGCCCATCTCCTGACCTCCGGGACAGGAGGTGAAAGCCCGAGGGCCGCCGGCTCCAGAGCGGTGGTTCTCCCAATACCTGAGGGTCGGGGCGTTCCGCTGCGGTCCAGGACCAGCCTCGACTTGTGCTCAGCCCGCCCCTTCCTCCTTTAGAATTTTTCATCCACAACCCCCAAACCGGCTCCTAATTTAATAACCGACTTTGGATCTCCCACTTTGTATAACGCGACCAACACCACTCCCGCGGGCCAGTTCATACACCGCCCTCAGGCCCTCCCCATACTCGAATGGGCGCCCGGTGCAGAGCGGGCACGTTTGCCACTCCGGCTGTGAACCCCGTTCCCTCCCTGCGCGGCACGCACAGCCGCAGCGCCCCGGCTCACCTGGCCTTGAAGCGGCCCACTCCCGCCACGGGTTCCGCCATGTCGCCGTCGCCGCCGCCGCCGCCGCCGCCGCGTGAGGAAAACAGGGCCGCCGCTCCTCACTGCCGGCGCGCCGCAGAAGCCGTCACCGCCCACGACTCTGTGATGTCATCAGCTGCGCGCTCGGCGCCATCTTTGCTGTGGGCAGTGCCTGCTGTGTCGGGAAGCGGAAGTTGGTGGAGGCGTTTCTGGCCTGGAGGAACGAGTGTAGAGCCGCGTGGAGGCGGCTGAGGCTTCGGGGTCGGAGGACTGCATGGCACGGGGTTTGCCCGCTGTTTGCCTTATAGTGGAAATTTTAAAAAGGAGTCGTAGGAAATGTTTACTAAAGTAGGCATTCTGGGATTTGGGCACAAGCGCAGGCTTGAGTGTGATACATATCGCAGGTCAATGAATAAATCGGGTACTTCAGAGTCTCTCAAATATTTATTGATCACATTCTATGTGTGAAGCACTGTTCTAGACATTTGGGATCAAATATTTATTGATCACATTCTATGTGTGAAGCACTGTTCTAGACATCAGAGAAGCGGGTGCTAGAGGAGGACGGGCGAGGAATAATCGGGNCCTGATGTGGGGCTCGATCCCATAACGCCGGGATCACGCCCTGAGCCAAAGGCAGACGCTTAACCGCTGTGCCACCCAGGCGCCCCTATTGATCACATTCTATGTGCGAAGCACTGTTCTAGACATTTGGGAGGCATCAGAGAAGCGGGTGCTAGAGGAGGACGGGCGAGGAATAATCGGGACTGTTCAGCGGTTAGTGCCGTGGAAAGAACAGATCAGGGCAACGCGTGGAGCGGAGTGCAGGAGATGCACTTTTAAGGGTGGTGGGGGAGGTAGGGTGTCACCTGAGCGAGTGAGGCAGGGACCCCTGTGACTGTTGGAGGGACGGTGCTTGTGGCTATAGGGAGTATGGAGACTATGCGGGCAGGACGTCAGAGATAATGGGCGTTCCCTGGGAGTCATTGTGAGGCCTGGGCTTTTCCTAGTTCAGGGTNTTGGTGGGGGAGGTAGGGTGTCACCTGAGCGAGTGAGGCAGGGACCCCTGTGACTGTTGGAGGGACGGTGCTTGTGGCTATAGGGAGTATGGAGACTATGCGGGCAGGACGTCAGAGATAATGGGCGTTCCCTGGGAGTCATTGTGAGGCCTGGGCTTTTCCTAGTTCAGGGTTTTGAGCTGTTTGTGTGACTGGCTGGGAAGTTGGTTAAAAGACTGGTAGAAGTAACAGGAAGGAGACTGTGAGGGTATCAGGTAAAACCTCTGCGAAGAAGAGGCATCTGAGAGAAAAGAGACCAGGCAAATGGAGAGCAAGGAGAAGAGCCTTCTGGGCAAGAGCGGCCCGGGGAGAAAGGCCAGTGTCCCCACGTGGGGAAGGCAGTAGTTCCTGGAAGGGGGACCGGTGGCAAATGGGATAAAGCTGTGAGGCCGGCAAGCACAGAGGTGGCAGGGCGGGCCAGGCCTGGGCTCTGCGTTTATTTACTCCTCTATTTACAAGGTACCTTGGCCCTGGGCCCCCCACACCTCCACCCCAAGGCTGCCTTCTGGGGTGGCCTCGGCCTCCCCTTGCGGGGCGCCCACGAGAAGCGCGTCGTCCTCCTCCAGGAAGTCTCCGAGCTGAGCCAGCTGCCTGCGGATGAGATTGGTGGTGCGGTGCACTTTGCGCATGCGCCGCAGCAGGCCCAGCACCAGGGTCCGGCTACGCTCCTGACGCTTGCTCCAGGCGTCGCGCAACTCGCGGTAGCAGTTATGGCGTGCGCGCTCCACGGGGCCCAGGGTGGCCCCACAGCCCAGTGGGCACCGCTGCTGTGTCCCACTTTGACAGTGCTGCCGGTGTTCAGCCAGGGCCCCACGTGGCACCCGTGCCGTGCAGCCCTCGTTGGGGCAGGCCTGCAGCTCGAAAGGGCAGGAGTCCTGGTGCCCCCTTCGATGGGCCAGGGGGCACGTCGCCAAGCAGCCAGCTTCCGCGTTCTTGCACTGAGGGTGGGGGAGAGCACCACGTGAGCCAAACGAGATCGGAGTTGACCAGAACTGGAACAACCTCCTTTACAGAATCTCCCATCCATGATGTTCTGGAACTAAGCCTGCCAAGCTCTAATGGCATCAATGATGTGGAGGGGGAAATAGTTGGGCAAATGTTTGGAGGTGGGAAGAATCTAGACCTCTGAGAGCAGGTGCACAGGGCCGAAGGCTTGGGGTGGGGTGGGGGCACGGACACATGGCTGGGTTGATCTTGCAGTTGTACACAAGCCAACTTTTTTTAATGTTTCCTCATCTATAAAATTAAGGGACTGGGGTGATGGCCAGCACAGCAGACACTTCAGCCTCTAAAAATCCTGTATAATCCCCATTTTACAGCTGAGCCCCTGGGGCTCAGAAAGGTTAGGTAACTTGCCCAAAGTCACACAGCAAGTAAGTAGTAGAAATGGGACTCAAACTCTGGCAGGGCTGATGACCCTGAGGCTGTAGTCAGCGTTGTTGGAGCAGAAACCATCAGTTCTGAGGATAGGATTCTCCTTACCCCCTCTCCTTGCTCTGTCCCTCCCCTGGCAGGAGCGACAAGGGTGCTGGGAGTGGGTGCTTCAAGCTACCTTGACTTCCAGGCGGCCAATGGTCCTCCGGAGTTTATTTACATGGACCATCTTTTTCCGTTTCACCTCTTTCCTGCAGCACGGACAGGTCTTCTGTCTAGGAGACAGGAGCGTGGGGTGGGGAGTGTTGGGAGTGGGAAGGGACCAAGAGACAGCAACACACCTTCCCAGGTGGTCCCTTCTCTCAAGCTGGCATGAGGACTTCATGGGGAACTCAGTTCTGAGGGGGGCCACAAGCTGTAAGTACTACAGGGTGCAGGGACACAGGTACTTCAGTGTCCTAGATTTGGAAGCTGACTCTTATGCCCATTGTGACCTAATGCTTGGCCCACCTTCCTCTCTGTTCTGGGCCATAGGAATGGACACAGCCCTGCCCTTGTCCTCCCAGCCTCTTGGGTGCCCACTAGCACCTGGCTAGCCACCGGAGGATGCATTTCTTGCAGAAGATATGGCTGCATGGCAACCTCACTGGCCTCTTGAGAACCCCATGGCACACGGAGCACAGGAAGTTGCAGTCGGGAGGGCTGGTGAAGAGGTTGAGATCATAGCCGCCACTCTGCAAAGGCCAGGCCAAAATCAGAGCCTGGCTGGACCAGGATCCAGCCATATACCCAGAGGAAAACCCCAGAATGGGGAGGTGGGCCATGAGAGCCCCAAGTGGAGGGTTGGGTCAGCACCCACTTTGAGGGGGTAGCTGTGAGGGTCAAGACCCTCCAAGACTACCAGTCCCCAGCTGGAGAAGCTGGCCTTGGCCTGGAGTTAAACCTGGCCAGAGCCCTCGCAAAGACTGGTTTCCTTGTCTTGGTTTGGGAGTCTGCAACCCACTGTTCACTTTCTCAGGGTGAGGAATGGGATCCAGCTTTGGGCAGGTCTCAAATTAGGAACACATTTAAGGACCAGAGGCAAAAGGGTCCCAGGCTCACCATGATCTGTGTCTGGACGGCAGCTCCACTGACCCCCAGGGCTCAGGAGCCTCCATTTCACAGCAAGAGTGGGCCGACCTCACAGTGGCATTGTCCAGCTCAGGCCAATCACAGCCCTGGCTCAGTGCCCACTGGGATCCCGTACCATCTGGCCCTTGCTCCTGGTTGAGGGATAGGTAGTCTGGACCCGCCTGTCTTGGGAGTGGCTGACAAGTGATCCCCAAGCAGCACTAGGCTGGGAACCAAACTTCTGAGGACTGTTTCCCCAAAGCTGAGGCTTTGACAGTGCAGGGATCATTCCCTTCTCCCTCCTCAAATAGTGCTGCCCAGGCCAGATCTCCAAGAGCCCAGGAACTTTTGACATTGACCCACCATCAGGTCTCTCAGGATCTAAGACTCATGGAGCTAGCTCCAGAGTGCAGATCAGGAGGGAAGTGAGCACCAGATTTCCATGCAACCTGTGGTTCCACCATAGTAGAGGGCCGACTCTGTGGGAAAGCCGGAATTCCAGAGCAGGTAGGCTCTGACCACGCGGGCAGGCCGCTGAGAAGACACGGGGACATCAACCTCAACCTGGGAAACCACCATGATCCCACACCTGAGGCACATAACAGAGAACCACACGTTCAGCAGCACTAGGAACCAAGCTCCCCAAACCCTGAAGACCCTATTCCCCTCCTGAGAGCAACAGGGGCCAACGAAAGCAAGCCCTTCAGGTGGGAATCTTACACTTTCACTCTTGGGTTAACTTTAAAAGTAAAAGTTATTTCACTGGCAAAAGTGTGTTTATTTGGGAATAACAATTGCAATTCAGAACACACAAACTATGGCAAAACCACAAGCAAGCCCCCAACAAACAAAGAAACTTTATTTCATTAAAAAAAAAAAAGTTTGGGAGGGATCTATTTGCATCAAAGTCCACTGGAGAAAAGCAAGAGTTCAGGGTGACGACTGTTTCTTACTGGCTGAGTCGCAGGAGTAATCCCTACATCCTCCCCTGTGGGGGTCTGTAATGGACGCTGAGGGTCTGTAATGGACGCTGAGCGGCAGGACTCCCCCTTCTAGCCTCCCTACTCCACCTTAGGGATGTTTCCCTTCATTGTCACACTTGCTAGTGGGTTGGTGGCCCAGCCCAACTGCCCTCAAGCTCAAAGGTACTTTATCTGCTGTCGTGGAAGCTATGCGGTGTGTGAAACACACCGGGGTTTCAGATCTGGCCCTGCCACTCACGGGATGCCACGGAGGAGTCACCTGCGAGCCCCCGGGGCCCAAGTTGTACCCCTCTGTGGCATCCGACGCGGAGGTGGGCTGGCCGGCAAGAGGAGGTGTCCCATAGGGCCTCCCCTCCACCGCATACCTTGCTCCCCGCGCCCACATATGCACCTCCGAGCGGATGGGTGGGGGACCAGGAACACCCCCAACGTGCAGGACTCAGACCGACAACTTTACTCAGAGCTTTCCTCTCCCCGCAGTCTTGGCGGCGTGGGCCTCACGGTCGGGGCGTCGGCGGCCTGTGGGCAGAACACGGGGTCAGGGGTCAGAGGCCAGAGGCCAGAGCACACACAGGCCGGGGCCGACGGGGCGCGTGTCGGGGCCTGGGTTTCACCTCCCCACACGGACGAGTGGGCGGTGAGCTGAGGCCCCCGGTGGCTCTCGGCGCCGAATCTCACCCGCGGCCACGACCAAAGCTGCGGGTGATTTTCAACCAACGCCGACCTCCCAGCTACCCACCCAGGGACGCGGCGAGGCCGGGGGCGCGGGGCGCGGACCCACCTTGCAGCGCCAGGCAGCCGAACCCGCAGGTGCGCAGGCGCACGAGGAGCGGGCGGGGACACCGGGGAGCGCGCGCGCACCGTCCTTATAGGCCCGTGGCGAACTCGCGCTGGGGCGGGGCAGCCGAGATCTCGCGGCACTTGGCGTGTTATAAATCCTCCCACGGCGAGGCTTCGGCCTTCTTCTCCGGGAGAACACGTGAGTTTCCGTGTCGTTTTTGGTGGTGGCGGCGCGCGGGCCGGGACGGCGGAGCTCCGCGGGCATCCGGCGGGGCTCGGTCTGGCGCAGCTGCGCCCCTGGGCTACAGCCCCGGCCCCGGGCGGCCGCAGGTGACAGGGTCTCGCTGACTGGCCCATTCTCGTCCCTTTCAGCAAATGGCGGATGACGCCGGTGCTGCGGGAGGCCCCGGAGGGCCTGGGGGCCCTGGAATGGGAGGCCGCGGCGGCTTCCGCGGAGGCTTCGGCAGCGGCATCCGGGGCCGGGGCCGCGGCCGTGGTCGGGGCCGGGGCCGAGGCCGCGGAGCTCGCGGAGGCAAGGCCGAGGACAAGGAGGTAGGTCGAGCCCTCGCGCATGAGATGGGCCCGTGGGCGGCCCGGTAGGGCGACCGTAGTCACCGGCGCCTTTTCCCCTGCAGTGGATCCCCGTCACCAAGCTGGGCCGCCTGGTCAAGGACATGAAGATCAAGTCCCTGGAGGAGATTTATCTCTTCTCCCTACCCATCAGTAACGCGGGGGTCCTTTTCACCCCCCAACCCACGGGGCGTTGGCAGATCTGGCACCAGAAGGCTCATTTGTCCTGGGGTCCAGGGATGGGATCTGCTCACCCCCACCAAGGCTCCACGTTTCAGGAAGGTGTGAGTACCTAGGCGCTCTATCTCTGAACTAGTGAATTTCGACACAAAACGTGGACAGCCAGAACACCTGTTTTTGGACCCGGGAGGGGGTTTTCAAGGGGGAATGGTCACAGGTGGTTCCTGACCTTTCCAGTAACCGCTTTTTTCCAATTTTGTTATCTCTTAGGAATCTGAGATCATTGATTTCTTCCTGGGAGCATCCCTCAAGGATGAGGTTTTGAAGATCATGCCTGTGCAAAAGCAGACCCGTGCTGGCCAGCGGACCAGGTTCAAGGTTTGTTAGTCACCTTTTGTGTTCTTGAGCTGCTTCTGCTAAGGGGCTTGGTGAGACTCTCTCAGCTCTGCATGGTCACGCTTGTTATTATATGCGTGGCTTTCGTAATGGGGAGAGAGAGAAAGGATCTTCTCAGGACCTCAGGGTGGCCTCATGGTGGCCACTCTTTCCTTGAGGGGTGCCACAGGTCTCGGTTGGTGGGTGCTGATGCCTTGCCGGCCAGTGGACCACCAACCATCTCAGGCTTTTCATAGGCATTTGTTGCCATCGGAGATTACAATGGACATGTTGGCCTGGGTGTCAAGTGCTCCAAGGAGGTAGCCACTGCCATCCGTGGGGCCATCATCTTGGCCAAGCTTTCCATCGTCCCCGTTCGGCGAGGCTACTGGGGGAACAAGATCGGCAAGCCCCACACTGTCCCGTGCAAGGTAGGCTTGGGGGGTAATGAGTGATGGGTCCTGCTGTGGGGCACTCTCCATAGGCCATCTCCTGATTTCTCCGCCCTTTGCAGGTGACTGGCCGTTGTGGTTCTGTGCTTGTGCGGCTCATCCCTGCCCCCAGAGGCACTGGCATCGTCTCAGCCCCTGTGCCCAAGAAGCTACTGATGATGGCCGGTATCGACGACTGCTACACCTCGGCCAGGGGCTGCACTGCCACCCTGGGGAACTTTGGTAGGTGGCCCACACAGAGGCTGTGGCCTCTCTCAGCTCCGCTTAATCATACTGTGTGTGTGCTTGGCGTATTTTCAGAGAGAGAGAGAGAGGAAGGCCCTCCTAATGCACGGCAGACCGGCCCCAAGTGGCCTCTCTGTTCCTAGGAGCGCAACATTCTTTATCTGCATCTGGGATGTTGGGTAACATGAATCCGCCAACCCTCTCTTGCTGTTTTCTCTTTTCCAGCCAAGGCTACTTTTGATGCCATCTCCAAGACCTACAGCTATCTCACCCCTGACCTCTGGAAGGAGACCGTGTTCACCAAGTCTCCCTATCAGGTACTGCCTGCCCAGCCACCTCGTTAGCCTAGACAAGTGCACAGGGTGCTGGGGTGTGGATACAACTAAAGCCTTGTCTGTTTTTCTAGGAATTCACTGACCATCTTGTGAAGACCCACACCAGAGTCTCTGTGCAGAGGACCCAGGCTCCAGCTGTGGCCACCACATAGTTTTATACAAGAAAAATAAAGTGGACTAAAGCTTGTTAATAGTGGTTTTTGTTTATTTCTCTTATGAGTTTAGTTGTAGCTGGATTTAAAGGGAGATGGGAGCAGTAAGGTCAGTAGGTCCAGGCTGGCGGACTGAAGGTGACGCTAGAAACGTTTCTTAATGANTTGGATTTAAAGGGAGATGGGAGCAGTAAGGTCAGTAGGTCCAGGCTGGCGGACTGAAGGTGACGCTAGAAACACGTTTCTTAATGACTCTTTATTGTAGTAGTAGTTTGTGAAGGTGCTCAAGGAGCTGCTTCAGGCAGCAGCGGCCTCTTTGGCTGCTTTTCTCTCAGCCAGCATCCGCTGCTTCTGTTTTGCCAGGCACTTCCTGGCAGAATAATGGGCCCCCAGGTCGTGATCTGGGAGAGATGGGGGGAGGGAAGTCATGGGCCAAATCAACCAGAATACAGATCAGGCTCTTCAGAAGTGGGGAGGAAACAGCTAAGCTACTGAGCAGAGAAGGGACCTAGGGTATAGTGATTCTCTTAATTACCCCCTCCCCCAACCAACCAGCACAATTTGGGCAGTGATGTTAGGGTTAAAGGATCAGGCCAGGGTGGGGGCTTGCTTACAGCGGTCCTGGTAGGCCTTGGCCACCTGGGTGAACTGCTCCAGCTCCTTCGCACAGTTCTGCCTGTAGCTCTCACCTTCCCTCTGCTGACAGGCTTTCAGCCTTTCCTGGATAATGTTGACGATTTCTTGATCGACTTTACTGAAAGAAAAAAGTGGTTTACGAGAAATCCTTTCCTTATGGTCTGTTGTCTGGCCCCTCCACCCTCAAGACCTGGACCAACCCCAGGAGGGATTCTCAGCAGCTGACCACCATCCCATGGTATCCCTGGGGGATGAGAGCCCAACAGGAGATGCTTACTGAGCAAGGCTCAGTGTTTCCTAACTAAGGGACACCCACAGGCACGACATACTAGTCTCTTCTCCATTGCATTTCTGCTTCAAACATGCACAAGATATCCTTTTCCTGGCACTCGGTGATGTCTGGCACACGGCGGAACTCCCGGTGATAGTAGTAATACCTGTTCTTCGCATGCTGCCGCTCTATAAACTCTGTAAAGAAAAAACCCCCAGACTCGAAAGGCCCCACTGGTTTGGACAGGCCACAGTTAGAATGTGCTCTAAGGGGCGCCTGGGTGGCTCAGGGCATGATCCCAGCGTTCTGGGATTGAGTCCCATATCAGGCTCCTCCGCTGGGAGCCTGCCTCTTCCTCTCCCACTCCCTGTCTCTCTCTGTCAAGTAAATAAAATCTTAAAAAAAAAAAAAATGTGCTCTAAGCTCTATTCTTCCTCACAAGCCACAGAAAGGGCAGACTGCCCAGACGTTTCCAGCTTTTACAAAGACTGCCAATTAGACTCAACAGGTGTGGCTGGTAGTCCTGGGTTACAAATGGTGAGGTCTACCGTTTACGGAGGGCTTCCTGGGAGCCGGGCACCATGTGTATTATCCTAAGGGGTAGGTCTCAATACAGAGTACTGAGGCCCAGAGAGAAATCAGGATTCTGTACCCATGCTCTGCAAGCCCACATCCTTTTACAGGTCCTACCTTTTACAGCTCCCCACAACACAGGGTCTTTCCCTGTAGGCAGAGGCCCCAACCCAGTTTTGCCGCCACTGACCTTCTGGCCTCAAGGTCCCCACCCAGGAACTGACAAATTGGAACTAGTGAAATCTCATCCCTCCAGATACATAAAACACTTTCTAAGAAAGTGAGTGGGTCCACCGCTGTGCCTTTTCCAGATGTGGGGGTCTGATCTGCCGAATTTATTCTAAGGAGCCATGGGGGGATCGCGGTACCTGGGTAGCAGGGCTGTTGAAGGAATGAACCAGTTAAATGGATGGAAGAACTGCCTGGCACTAGTAACTCAGGGCAGAGTGGGCTCGCGCTGCTAACTCCACTGAGCGAGCTGAACAACACACGGGGCCACAAACAGCTGTTTTAAACATCCGCATGGGTTGGACCAGAGATGGGGGATTTGGACGGCTCTTAAGCAGGAGCACGCACGGAGTACAAGTCACAGCACATCTAGGTTGAGGGAACCGAGGCCAGCACCTGAACACCCCGGTCATTTTGCAGGCGTGCAGAAGGCTGGCAGAGAACCCCTCAACACCCGTTTGCTGACTGCGTTCTGCGCACAATGCAGGATGCAAAGAGTGCAGAAGAATGCAGTTTAGCAAGACCCAGGCCAGACTGCGATCCGCAAACAGCCCCTAGTATTTGGGCGAGGCCGGAGACCAGGGGTGCACGGAGGGCTCCCCAGGCGGCAGGGGCCGGAAAGCAATGAGCGGTCTTGGTGTAGGGGTGAGGGGCGTTCCTAGAGTGCAGTGAAGGTGGGGGGCGGGGAGTCCAAGGAGGCGACGGGGTCTGCAGGTGCGGACGGCGGGGGCTGGTCACCGGGGCGAAGCACGGGGTGCGGCGGGGTATCCAGGTTGGGCGAAGGGGTGCAGGGAAAGCCGAAGGGCGGCGAGGGGCCCTGGGGAGCGGCGAGGCCCGGATGGGGTCTGTACCTCTCACTAGGGTCACAGGCCGGTCCACGAGGAGGTCGAAGGCCTTCGTCAAATAGGTTATGGGGTTGGGCAGCGAGGTCTGCGGCGAGGGCGCCGGCGTGCGGCGCGGGGGCTCAGGGTACACGTCCTTGTCCCAGCTGTCCGGCATGGCGGCGGCTCGCGGGGAGGATCCAGCCTCGGACACACAAACCCGGCCTCCACCTGCGTCCCACGGCCTAGTTCGCCCGCCGCAGAGGACGCCCTAGCGCGGCTGCGCCTGAGCGCGAGGAGGGGGCGGTGCTCGCGAGGCTCCATGGAACTTGTAGTTCGCCCGCCGCAGAGGACACCCTAGAGCGGCTGCGCCTGAGCAGGGCGACCGCCGCTCGCGAGGCACCATGGGACTTGTAGTTTCCTCGGCCTGCCTAATGGTGGGCCGCGGCCGCACCGCACACGCGAGCTCCCCTTTCCCTTTCGGTGCCGAGTTCCGTGTGCTGGGCGGTGGTCTCGGCGCTTGGGATACTCTGGTGAAGAAAGCAGAGGCCCCTGCTTGCTTTCTTTTTTTCTTTTTTACTTTTCTTCGTGCTTACATTCTTTTTTTTTTTAAGATTTTTTATTTATTTATTTGACAGAGATAGAGACAGCCGGCGAGAGAGGAAACACAAGCAGGAGGAGTGGGAGAGGAAGAAGCAGGCTCATAGCAGAGGAGCCCGATGTGGGGCTCGATCCCACAACGCCGGGATCACGCCCTGAGCCGAAGGCAGACGCTTAACCGCTGTGCCACCCAGGCGCCCCCGTGCTTACATTCTAAGACAAGACGGACACAGGAATCAGTAAACTATTCATTGCGTTTGGTCGGTACCAGGGAACGTGCTGGTCACTTCACACCCAGAGGCTGGGGCCAGGGGCATGGAGCCATCAGCTCTATGGACGCACAGAGTCAGTGATCATGGACATGGCAAGTCGTGAGATCATGAACTCTTAGAAGCACATGGTGGCCAACCAAAAGAACCTTTATTTATTTATTTATGATTATTTATTTATTTATTTATTTATGATTATTTATTTATTTATTTATTTGAGAGAGAGTGCAGGAGCCGGTGGAGGGGGAGGGGAGAAGCACACTCCCTGTTGACCAGGGAGCCCAAGGTGGTACTCGATCCCAGGACCCTGAGATCATGACCTGAGTTCAAGGCAGACGCTTCACCGACTGAGGCCCCCAGAACAGAGGAATCTCAACACTGGGCTACAACACTGGACTGAACAAGGGAACCGAACAGATCAGGCCGGAGCCGCCGCCGCCGCCGCCGCTCTGGCTCACCAGAAGAACGGGAGAAAGCGGAGACCTGGGTTGAAGGAAAGCACGGGCTGGCAGCTCTCCACTGCTACTCGAGCCAGCAGAGGGACTTGCAGACCATGTAGCAGAAGCGGGATGAGGCTAATGAGAGGGAGGCACCCTCGTAGCTCGTGGCTCTGTGCCCGCCCTCTGGTTCTTGGCCTGTGCGCCTGGAGTCCGTCCCACCAAGGCCGCGTGTCGCACAGTGTGCCCGGCCTCAGCATCCGCAGCGGCATTCCCTTTGTGCTGAGCCTGCGGGCATCCCTCCCGTGCTTCCTGCCTGCAGGTAGCCTCTCTCCCTTGGGCCCCTCGGAGGGCTGAGGGTTGCCCCTTCCCAGGATTGTATTCCTGTGGGGTCGCCCAAAGTATGACAACTGGCTTCGTGAGTAACAACAGCAGCAACACGGAATTGCGACATTCGAGTCGCGCAGAATCTTAGCATCAGCAAGGCAAGGCCTACAGCTCTCAGAGACATTTTAGGCCTATACAGCTCGTTCTCCAGGTTCAGGACTTCATAACCATATAGACTCCTTGTTCTTGGATCACAGCCATTATCACCCCCGCCCACAGCACCCCTTGCAGTTTGTCCAGCCCCAGCTCACCGCCCTCCGCACAAGAAAGGAATTCCCTGTGCCTCACTGCCTGATGACTGGACCAGACCCTCGTCACAGCAAGCCTGGAAGAAACCCCCTCCCCACCTGGGGTTCCTTGACTCCTTACCAGGCCCAGGTGTTCTGTCCTGGGAGGGTAACACAAGGCAGAAAATAAAGTGGGCGGGACCCAGCCCCGGGGCCCTTGAGGACAGGAGTGACAAGCCTGGCTCTAGGTATCCCCACCCAGGCTGCTCATCGGATGCCCGCTTTCGCCCCGCCCCAGGCCAGGCCTGCTGCTGGCACTGGAGCCTGTGCCCGCCACGGGACATGACCAAGCTCCCCTGCCAGGGGCTAAATCTGGGAGCTGCCTGCTGTGAGCTCTGGCCCCGCCACTCGACCTCCAACGCCTGTCGGGAGGCCCCTTCCCTGTCTGACCTACAGGGACCGGCTGCCATGGTCAGTGGGCTGGCGGGCAGGAGCCAGCCGGCTTCCTGGGAGGGCAGGTGGGCTTCTGGAGTGTCTCCCAGCAGGGATGGTCCGTGGGCCTGTGAGGGAGTAGGTGACCGAGGGGACAACACGGGGCCAGAGCTCAGGTTGCTAGGCCTAGAATGGGCAGGAAGATGGACAGATGGCAGTGGTCCCCTGTCCCTTTAGCCCTCAGCCACAGTGTGGGCCTGTCCCTTCTGGGCCCAGCAGGCTGAGCCCACTGAAGCAGGAAGCCTGTGGGTGAGGAGAGCTTGGTGCTGGCTCTGTCCCTAAGACACTGCCCCTGAGCCAACATTCCCTCCTTTCCAATGGACAGAGGGAGGCACTGAAGACCACCAGGACCCCATCCGGGGTATCTAACTCACTTCTCTGGGTCTGGGCTCTGGGCCCATTCAGCCACCCCACCAGGGACACCCCAGCTTTGACCTCTCTCCCCTTCTGCCCCCAGTCCCACCGGAAGTTCTCTGCCCCTCGGCACGGACACCTGGGCTTCCTGCCCCACAAGAGGAGCCGTCGGCACCGGGGCAAGGTGAAGACTTGGCCTCGGGATGACCCCAGCCGGCCCGTGCACCTCACGGCCTTCCTGGGCTACAAGGCAGGCATGACGCACACTCTCCGAGAGGTGCACAGGCCCGGGCTCAGTGAGTGGCCGCAGGGGGACACATGGGGAGGGTGTGGACCACCCCTGCCCGCCAGGGGATCTGGAAAGACTTGCATAGGCTAGTAGCCAGGACTGGGGTCCAGAAGGGGAAGCAGCCCCAGAAAGGGCAAGGCCCTGCCTGTGGGAGCCACAGTCAGGACACTGTCACCGAGCCCTAACCACGGGCCACAACTTGAGGTGTGTTCTGTGCTCGCTCGCAGTTTATTGATGAGGAAATGAAGTGGTTAGGAAACCTGCTGGTTGCCCAGTTAGTAAGGGCAGGAGCTACCACTCAAAGACAGGTGCCCCCATACAATTTTTGGTTTGAGATCATGGTAGGCTCACATGTGACTGGAAGTACTAAGACAGAGAGAGCCCACTCACCCTCTGCCCAGTCTCCCGGTGGAAATTGCTTATAAAACTGTGGTGATAGGTCACAAGCAGGTATCGACGTGGAGACGACCTACCCATCCTGTTCAGGTTTCCCGGGTTGGGGCGTGTGCTTTGCACCCGTGTTTAGTTCTCTGCGGTTCTGCCACGCGTAAGTGTGCTGCCGTGGAGCATTCCTTCCCCGCAGGGGTCCTTCCTGTTGCCCTTTTATAGCCTCACCTCCACCCCTCCGACTTCTTAGCAGCTGCCCATCTGTTCTTCATCTCTCCTCGTGTATGTTTTATTTTAATTTACTTTTTAAAGATTTATTTATTTGAGAGAGAGAGCATGTGCAAGCGGTGGGGAGGGAGAGGGGAGAGGGAGATGGAAAAAAATCTCAAGCAGACTCCCCGCTGAGCACAGAGCCTTCGCCCTTGTGGGGCTCGATCTCACCACCCTGAGATCATGACCTGAGCCGAAACCAGGAGTCGGATGCTCCACCAGCTGTGCCCCCCAGACGTCCCACTCCTAATATATATTTTAAACATTCACTTTTACTTTGTATTAGTCTCAATAATAACATCTACAAAATCATTGGTTTGGGACAAATTATAGTTATTTTTCTAGAAATCAGAAATGTTGGCGTGTACTCCACTTAAGGAATCCCTACCCTTTGGGGGATGCTGCCTGGGCTGTTGGCTCTCTTAGCCCATTTCCAGATGATCTGGTGGGGAAACTGAGGCAGGGAGCAGATCAGGCCTTGTCTGAGATCTCTAGCCAGAGCCAGCTTAGACCGCCTGAGGGGCCCTGCCCAGCACCAGCTCCATGCCCAGGGCGGAGCAGAGAGAGAAGGGGCAGGGAGTGGGCAGGCTGGGGGCTGGAGGTCAGTGGGGGCCCTGAGGCCCTGGTGCTCCATCCTCCCTTGGGCAGGAGGGGCTGTAGTTGGCTCTTCCACGGTACCCCCTTTCCTTATGGGCCCCAGAGGCCCTCCTGCATGCTCCTGTCTCTGGGTCTCATCTAGAAATTTCCAAGCGGGAGGAAGTGGAGGCAGTGACGATTGTGGAGACACCACCTCTGGTGGTGGTAGGCGTGGTGGGCTACGTGGCCACCCCTCGAGGCCTGCGGAGCTTCAAGACCATCTTTGCAGAGCACCTTAGTGACGAGTGCCGCCGCCGCTTCTACAAGGACTGGTGAGGGCTGCCCTTGGGTGGAGCACGCGTGGGCTGGCAGTCCCTCCGTCCCCAGCTCTGTGCTGGCACGGTGGGGGTGGGCGGGCAGGAGCATGTCCGCAGTGCATGGAAGGCAGGAACGAGTGTGTGGGCGAGGTTACCTTCGCTTCAGTAGAAGATGAGTTCTAGGGGACTGGAGTAGAAACTGACATAGAGAAAGAGAGGAAGCAAGTGTTCTCATCCTCAGCGTTAAATTAGGGGACCAACTGATGGAATGTCAGAGTTGGCTCAGAGCTTCCTAGCAGCCAGGGTGAAAAAGGGAAAGAGCCAGCTGACAAACTCTTCTTTTCAGAAAGAAAGGTATTTTGGGGCCTGAGATCTTCCCTGCCACTAAGTCCTGAAAGGGAGGCCCACCTGTCCAAGGAACCTCAGAGGCACCCCCATCCTTACAGAGTTGGAGGCACACCTGTCCTGGCCCTCTGTGGGAAGTGACAAGTTTGGGCCCCTGAGCCAGAGCGGGCTGTAAGACTGCAGGCAAGCTGGCTGACCTCCTCGAGCCTCTTAGATTGCGCCCCTCCCTCACAGCACCATCAGCCGGGGACAGCGTGGGGTGGAGCGGTGCCCGTGTCGGCAGGCTGCTGTGAGCATCACAGGGGCACACAGCAAACGCTCACCAAATGCCAGTAGGCCTTGGTTTTACTCTTTTCCCCTGTTACCAGTTTGCCCTCATCCAGGGGCTTTGACTTTGCGAACTTTGGTCTCTTCATCTGTAGAACGGGGACCATATGTCCAGCTTCCAGAGTTTGGGTGAGGGTTAGGCATGACATGGCGTGGTGCCTGGCCAGTACTGGCCATTTGCTTTACAAGTGGGGTCTGCGGCTCTAGCAACGTGGGCAGGTGGCGGTGGGGCTGGCCAGCACACCCCTCCCTCCTGCTTTTGCTCACTTGCGGGCCTCAGGAGGCAGGAAGGTGTCCACTCTGAAGAGGAGGAACCCGAGACCCAGGGAGGGAGGGACAGTCTGTGCTCGCAGCAGGTGGCTGGAAGCAGCCTGGGGACCCCGGGGGAGGGCCCAGCAGTGGTCTCCCCAGGGAGGGAACACACACTGTTCTAAGAGCGCTGCTTGGTGGGCTGTGGGCCTGTGGGGCCTGGACGGGCCTGGGGAGCTGGCCTGGCTGGCCCCTCTAAGTGTCTCCCGCGTGTGGCTCAGGCACAAAAGCAAGAAGAAAGCTTTTACCAAGGCCTGCAAGAGGTGGCGGGACGCCGACGGCAAGAAGCAGCTGCAGAGAGACCTCGCCGCCATGAAGAAGTACTGCAAGGTCATCCGAGTCATCGTGCACACTCAGGTCAGTCCCGCCACCTTGTCCACACCCGGTCGGCCAGCCCACGCCCCGGACCCACCCTCCCACACTCTCCTCCACCCCAGCTTCCAGGAGCCCTGGCAAATGTCAGCCTAAAAATACCACGAGCCTGGGGCATGGGCCCAAAGTGTTGGGTGACAGGCCGTGCTGGCCGGCCGCCGCCCCAGGGATGGCCTGCTGGGGGTCAGTGTGCTCTGACGGCTGTGGGACACCCGCCACGCCTAGGGCTCCGCCGGGCCCTCACATGTCCTGAAAGGCCCGGCTCTCCTGCCAAACGTCCAGTGTAGAGGGCCAGCCACCTCCCTCTGGGGCCTGCACAAGCGTGTATGTGAGCCAGCATTCGAACGTGGGGTCTGGCTTGATGTGGGCTGACAGCTTACTAACACCTTCTGGCTTACTCTGGAACACTCCTTGGCGTCTTGTCCTCAGGGAAGGCTTGCGTAGGCCAGGACCAGCACCCTGCCCCTCCCCTGCTGTTCCTGGCTATGCGTGTCGTTGGTCATGTCCATTTCCCTTCACAGCCTGGAGCTCCCTGGGGGCAGGACCAGCACCCTGCCCCTCCCCTGCTGTTCCTGGCTATGCGTCATTTGGTCATGTCCATTTCCCTTGACAGCCTGGAGCTCCCTGGGGGCAGGGGCCACGGCTGCCTGCTCAGTGCTGTGCCTTGTATGCAGTAGGTGCTCCATAAGTACTTGTTGAGCACTATGCGCGTCGCCACAGCCTGCCTCACACAGCAGCAGCCAGAGATATCTAAACGTATGAACCTCACTGTGTCACACCCTCACTTAGAATAAAGCCCAAGCTTCTCCCCACAAGACGTGCACGGGCAGACCCCCTGCTCACCTCTGACTTCATCCTGCACCACGTTCCTCCTCGCTCACCGTGGTGTACACACCCTGGTCTCCTTTCCATCCCACCAACTCCCTGCCACAGGGCCTTTGCACATGCAGTTCCCTCTGCTCCCCATAGTTTCAGATCTTCACTTAGTGGCTCCTTCTTGTTACTGGTGTCACCTCAGAGGGGTCCTTCCTGACTGCCTTATTGTCTGCCCCCAATATTCCATTAGAATACTTCACCCTGTGGAAGAATTTACTTGATTTCTGTCTCCCAGCTGGATAGGGGCTCCATGAGGGCCAGGACTCTGCCTGCCCCCTTCCATGCTGTATCCCCAGTGCCTAGCACAGAACATAGCGTACAGACAGACCAGAGCACTGGAACATCTGTTGAATGAATGCACACAGGAAAGCCTGCTGGGGGTCACCAGCCAATCATGCCGTGTCTTCAAATGGGGGCTGTGAGCCTCTGGGAACTGTGAGCACCTGGCTGTGCCCTGCCTTGCAGATGAAGCTGCTGCCTTTCCGGCAGAAGAAGGCCCACATCATGGAGATCCAGCTGAATGGCGGCACGGTGGCTGAGAAGGTGGCCTGGGCCCAGGCCCGGCTAGAGAAGCAGGTGCCGGTGCACAGCGTGTTCAGCCAGAGCGAGGTCATTGATGTCATTGCCGTCACCAAGGGCCGGGGTGTCAAAGGTAGGCCTGGGTGGGGATGGTGGCCTCAGGAAGGCTCCCTGAAGGGGGTGGGGGCCAGAATGGCCTCTCAACCACTAACCCCCCCATGCAGGGGTCACAAGCCGCTGGCATACCAAGAAGCTGCCACGAAAGACCCACAAGGGGCTGCGCAAGGTGGCCTGCATTGGCGCCTGGCACCCTGCCCGCGTGGGCTGCTCCATCGCCCGGGCCGGGCAGAAGGGTTACCACCACCGCACAGAGCTCAACAAGAAGGTGCGTCCACAGTCCTGCTGGTATAGGGACACTCATGACAGATCCCAGTGGGTGGGGTGCATGACCCAGACACAGCTTGGCCCCCCCAAAGGCTCTGAAATACCCCTGCCAGTGCCTGGGTCTAAGCACACCTGCTGGTGGGTACAGACATGCCCCTGGCTCCGGAGACCACCTGCTGCCTGCCACATGGCCTGTTCTCCTGGCAGATCTACCGTATTGGCCGGGGGCTGCACAAGGAGGATGGGAAGGTGGTCAAGAACAATGCGTCCACCAGCTACGATGTGACTGACAAGTCCATTACACCACTGGTGAGCGGGCGTGTGGGTTACTGCCCTGCCCCAAGAGCTCAGGCCCCAGAGAGCGGCCACTTGGGTGAGCAATCCCGTGCGGAGCGTCCTCCGCAGACGGCTTACACTCCAGCTGCTGTCATGGGTGTGGGTGCAGCAGCGGCAACTGTGGCCTTGGACTCAGGCCACCCGGGTTCAAATCCCAGCTGCATATGCAGTGGCTACGGGGCCCAGAAGAAGGGACTCCCATGTCCCTGAGTCTCAGCTTCCGGCTCACTAAAATGTGGACTGTGAAATGAGGTAAGGAAGGACTCAGACTGTGGCTCAGATGCTGTCCTCATTAGTGACCCAGGGTGCTGCCCTGGGGCTGGCGGCTGGCTGCAGTCATTAGGGCTTGCAGCTGCCCCTAACTCCGCAGTGGCTTGGTGCTCTGGATCCTGACCCATGTTCCTGCAGGGTGGCTTCCCGCACTATGGGGAGGTCAACAACGACTTCGTCATGTTGAAGGGTTGCATTGCGGGCACCAAGAAGCGGGTCATCACGCTGAGGAAGGTCAGCGCCTCTGTGGTGGTGGGGGGGCAGCGGGAGCCCCGTGGGCCGCGGGAGGGTTGGGGGGGGCTGGCCTCCCTGTCCTGGGCCTTGCTCGGAGGCGGGTGGGGATGGGAAGAGCAAAAAGGGAGGGGTTCTGGCAGGAGCTGGGTGAACGAGACCTTCCCGGTGTGGACTGGGGGTGGGGGAGGCAGTGGGGTAGGCCCTTACCTCCGGCTCTCCTCTCCCACGACCCCCAGTCCCTCCTGGTGCACCACAGCCGCCAGGCCCTGGAGAACATCGAGCTCAAGTTCATCGACACCGCCTCCAAGTTTGGCCACGGCCGCTTCCAGACAGCGCAAGAGAAGAGGGTCTTCATGGTGAGCCCACCCACCCCTTGTTCTCTGGCCCCAGCCCGCACACCCCTGCTGCGCGCGGAGCGGGGCCGCTAGAGCAGATGAGCGCAGCGGGGGCGCCCCCGGCACGCCAACCCCCATGGGGCTTGTAGGAGCCCAGCCCTGGGCACTGATTCGAGCCGCAGCTGGCCAGGGGCAGTACTGCCGGCTCGACCTCCGTGGCTAGCGCTCCTGTCTCCCCCAACCCCCCAACCAGGGTCCCCAGAAGAAGCATCTTGAGAAGGAAAAGCCAGAGACCTCGAGAGACCTGTAGGCGGCTTGCGATGGAGGAAGCCTGAAGGAAGCGCAGCGCGACCCCGCCTGTGCCCGCTGTCTAATAAAGTGCGGACGCGACTGTGCCCGCGTGTCTCAGAGTTGGCAGCACGGAAAGGCGGGTGGCCCGCGGGGTGGCCCGGGGCGGTCCGCGGCTTGGCTTGCGGAAGGACCCGTGCGGCTCGTACCCTCCCCAACCCGGAGCAGCTCAGCGGCGCCCCCTGGCGCTCGGGCGGGGCCTCGGGGGCGGGCCCTGCGCCGGGTCTCGGCGTCCCTGAACGTGATTGGTCCTCTGGAGGGGCGTGGCATCGTGGGCTCCTGGCAGGCTCCGTGCAGTGATTGGTCCTCGGGAGGAGGGGCGGAACCCCGGGCGCGGGCCGGGCTGCCGCAGGCCAGTGGCCTCGGATCTGTCCCAGGGGGCGGACGCGGCGCTGACCTGCTGGCGCCATGTCCTTCTGCAGCTTCTTCGGGGGCGAAGTTTTCCAGAACCACTTTGAGCCGGGTATGCTCTGTGACCTCCTGGGAGGACAGGGGGCGGAGCGCGCATTACAGGGGGGCGTCGCTGCCCTCGAGCGGCGGTGGAGCCCTGGAACCCCGGAAGGGCAGACCCACGGGGGGCGAGTGTGGGTAAAGGGGGTCCCGGAGGAGGGAGGGGCCTGGGGGCCTGGAAAGTAGGGGTACCCGAGGGGAGAGGGGACACTAGAGAGAAGGGGTCGCTGACTTCGAGGAGTGCCTGAGCGAGGCGGTTTCCGGAAGGAATCTGCGGGGTCATGGTACTTGGAAGGGGTGACGACGGTGCGGGGTGGGGCGGATCCGGATTAGGATCTGGACTTCAGCGGGACGCGATGGAGGATCTTGTCCAAAGGCATCCCCGGATGATACCCCTGCCTTTGCCCCTCCCCTGTTCCTGGGACCCGCAGGGTAAGGCGGCAAGCACAGCACGTTCCCTTCGGATCCAGTGTGCCCGCCTGGGTGCTTCCCCAATCTGCCCAGGGCCCTGGGGTTGGGCAACCAGCACAGCCGCCAAGCCACTAAGAGCCAGTGAAGTTTGACCAGGCAGCCCGAGTAGAGGCAGGGGGAACAGGGGTAGGGGTGGTTTGGGGCATGGACAACCCTCAGCCCTGGCCCCGGGCTTTGAGAGGCCCTGGTATGTACCCTCCTGGGATGTGCCGCCTGGTAATGGACTAATTTGGTAAAAACATGCCCACAGGCAAGACTAGGGCACTGCTGTTCCTGGGGTGGGATCTGTTGGGTGTCAGCCCCCTAGGGGGCTGGGCTGTGACACTGGGCATCTGTGGATGTCAGCTGTGACATAGGAATCTCTGGGCAAAGACCTCCCCTGAGCCCTTCTGGCTGTGGGACTCCAGTGGTCCTCAGGCTGCTCTGCCAAGCTGGAAGTTCCGTCCCACGGCAGCTCCTTAGTCCTTTTTGCTTCGTCTCCAGTTGCTGGCTGAGGCTGAGTAGTTGATGGACTCCAGGGAAGGCTGTCCTCAGCCTGGGCTGTGGGTGCTGGGTACTCCTGTAGGGGGCCCCAAGTGATTACCTGTTCTGCAAGTCAGTTTTACAACATCTTTTCCCCTTCTTCAAAATGATCTTTTGGGGACAGGTTAAAACCTGTTCTCTTCCCTGGCCTTCTGTCTTCCTGGGCCCTCTGTCTGGCCTGGAGACCTTCTTGTTGGGCCATTCTCTTCCCACGTGGAGAGCAGGCCAGCAACTGGGAGTCCAGCTCAAGGCTTCATTGGGCATCAGGCATGGCCACTTGGGAAGAGGGGAGCTGGGGTCCACAGGGGTGGGCCTGCTGTGTCCTCACCAGGCCGCTGGGCTCCTTCCTGACTGCACACCCTCGAGTGGGGTGTTCCGTATCACTCAGTTGCCTCATCTCTAAAACGGAAAAGTCCTCTTAAAAAAACAAAACAAGGGACGTCTGGGTGGCTCAGTGGTTAAGTGTCTGCCTTTGGCTCAGGTCATGATCCCGGGGTCTTGGGATGGAATCCCGCATTGGGCTCCCTGCTCAGTGGGGAGCCTGCTTCTCCCTCTGCCTCCCTCTCTCTCTCTCTGACAAATAAATAAATTAAAAAATCTTAAAAACAAAAACAAAACCGGAAAAGGGGTGCCTGGCTGGCTCAGCCGGTAGAGTGTGTGACTCTTGATCTCCAGGTCATGAGTTCAAGCCCCACGGAGGGCATGGGCGCCTGCCTACTTAAACAAAACAGCAAAGCTAAAATGGAAAGGTGTACCTCACAGGACTACTGATAAGAGTCAATGAGATAAGTGAAAAGCGGCTCTCCTGGGCTCTGGCACATGCTAAGAACCCCTGGGTGTGAGCTCAGTGGGGTGTTCTCCACAGAGCCAATACGCAGGCCTGGGGGTGGCAGGTGGGGGCGTGGGGTGGATGTGCAGGCTACCCTGCAAACGGGGACACTGCTCTGTTCTCTTAGGCCTGAGGATTCGGCAGCTCACCCCAGAGAGGCTGGAGCCAATGTGTGTGCCTTTGCCTTTCCTTCTGCCCCCAGGTGTCTATGTGTGCGCCAAGTGTGGCTACGAGCTTTTCTCCAGCCGCTCAAAGTACGCACACTCATCCCCGTGGCCCGCCTTCACTGAGACCATTCATGCTGATAGTGTGGCCAAGCGTCCGGAACGCAACTCACCTACAGCCTTAAAGGTGGGTGCAGCAGCAGGGGTTGCCGAGGGGGTGTTGGCCAGGGAGAGCCTGAGGGCTGGCCACTCTGTCCTTCTTTGTGCTTCCCCCCACAGCTCTGAGGCTTAGAGTCTGTCTACTCCAGGCCTCTGGCCTCAGCCAGGGGAGCTGCTCCCCCAAACTTCTGGGAAAGCCTGGGGTCCTGATGGAAATGGAAACAGGACCGCTTTCCTGTGTGGCTCCAGGACGGAAGTCAACCTCTCCTGCCAGCAGTTACTTTGGGAAATGGGTGTGGGGAAGTCACCATCTACTGGTGGTAGGAGGGGCCATTGCACAGTTGTTTTGTGGTCTTTCCAGGTGTCCTGTGGCAGGTGTGGGAACGGGCTGGGCCATGAGTTCCTGAATGACGGCCCCAAGCCGGGGCAGTCCCGCTTCTGAATATTTAGCAGCTCGCTGAAGTTCATCCCGAAAGGTGAGCTCTCCTTCTGGCAGCTGGCACAGGCCTATGACATTTTAGAGGCCCAGGGGCGGGGGCACACTCTTCTTGTCCACTTATGGTGACAAATCATGGGGGTCCAAAGCACACTGCCCAGGAGCTGCCCAGGGCCACCCCAGAAGGTGGCTGCAGGGCAAGGACAAGGGGGCAGGTGTCCTGATTGGTCACCTGTGCCCCAACAAAGGGCATCTGAGGGTGATGTGGCAGAGGGTTTTCTGTGCGGGCCTGGCCCTTCCTGGAGACTGGGGGGCAGGCAGGGACCGTGGGCGGGGGCTGTGTGGCCACGGGCTTGCTGCTCAGCCTTTCTGAGTGGGCCCCCTCCTCTGCACAGTGGCTGTGCTCGCAGAGCGCCTTCACAGGCCTTTCTGAGGACAGCTGCACTGACGTGGTGCTCCGGGGCCTGGTATGCAGTAAGCGCTCACATGTGTGCTTCTGTGGGCTGTATGCTTAGTGCGGGTTTCTCCCACTCTGTAAACTTTTCGTCAGCCAGAGTGGTGTAAAGTGAAGAGTGTCTCCCGCTTTCTGAAAGTTTCCCTTGTGCCACTGCACTTTCGTGGAAGACCTTATACGTTAGCACCTGTTTCCACTAACTGAAAGAATCCCAAAGAGGATTTTCACTATGAGAAAAGCCGTTGCCTTACTAATGTGGGGAACATGCGTGTAGCGTGAATGAAACATAAAAGCAAAGTGGCCTAACTCGAGCTTTGGGAAAGCAGGGCTCCGTGTGCCGGCTGTTCGGGCAGCTGTTTCCCACATGAGCTTTATCTGAGCACGACATCCTCTCTGACCTCACACAGGTGCTCACAAGCCAGCCCACGTCTCTCTGCACAGCCAGCCCTCTGGACTCCTCACTGCACTTTGTAGCTCAAATCCCAGCTCCCCACATGCCGCCAGCAGGATCGTGGCCAGTCCCTAACCTCAGTCTGTTCCTCTGTAAAATGGGGCTGCTGACAGCCCGTGCCTGCTGTCGTCCCTGGGGAAGTGGGGGGAAGTGAGGGTGTTGGTAGGGCTGGCGATGATAGGGTGCGACATGATTCTGCCCTTTTGTAATTAGCGTCCTTTGTCTTGTGGAGGAGGGAGAGACTGGGCTTTCCTGGAGATCTCGGGGAAAAATGGGACACACAGACTCCCCCAAGCTGGGTGCCTGGGTCCTCCCAGCTGCCCTGTCCTGCAGGGTGGAGTGGGCTGGCCAAAGCAGAGGATGGTGTCTGAAGCATAATGTAGCAGTGACTTGTGTTTCTCTGCCCTCCCTCCTTTCTTTTAGGCAAAGGAACTTCTGGCTCTCAGAAGCCATAGGCGGGCAGAGCGTACCCATTCCAGCTGGACACTGCCCTGTGGTCACACTCCGGCCATCCCACCTTGGAGTTGGAACCCCAGACATTCAGACAGGGGAGGGGGTTAGCTGGAACTTCAGGGGGTGTTGGCTCTGCACGTGTTCTCTTTGGGAAGAGTGCTGGTTTTCCACGATGGCCCATAGCCTGCTGCCAGGATGGGGCTGGAGGGCCCAGCTGTGGGCTCACCTTAGGCTCCTGCTTATATGGGAGTCTAAAGAAGGTGGGCTCTAAGCCTAGCTTGCCCTCGAATGATGGCACACCCCACCTTCTCCTCAGCCCACTGCCCTCTCCCTGCTTGTCTGGACTCATCCCTTTGGGACCCGATTCTGAGATGGGCTCTGGCCCTCGCCAAAGCTCGTGCCCATTCCCCCAGGTCATGCCGGGAGACAGAATGTAAAGGGAGGCAGCCCTTGGTGGCTGCCCCAGCTCCGGTCACTACATGATTCACTCTGGTTAAACCCTTCCAGGCAGCCAGAGTGGTGAAGATCTGTGACCCGCTGGAGGAGCGGGCCAAGGGGACAGACCTCTTGTCTCTCAGTTACGAGAGGAGAAATCCTCAGCCCTGTTTCCCAATCTGGCCGGGTGCACCTTGCCTCACTCAGGCTGAGGAAAGTGGCTGTTGCTCCATTACCTTGATTGTGCAAGGCCAGGGCCGGGGAGCTCACAGCCCAGAGTTCACACCTTCTCATGAGCAGTGGCTGTGGCTTCTTGGCATGCTGGCAAGCTCTTGCCGCCTGGGAGGGTGGGTGACGCCAGAGCCCCTCCCTTCGTAACTCCTCCCTGGAGTCCTCAGGAGATCAGTAAACAAATGGAACCCAGGCCTGATGTCTTCATTCCCATCGGGAGCCAGGACACCTTGTTTCACTTGTCCCACAAATATTTATCAAGCAGGTGCAGACTGCTGCTGGGAGGCAACCACGAGACAGACGGGCCTCCCTGCCCTTCAGGGCCTTACGGCGTGCTTGAGGAGACAGGACGTTACTGTCTGGGGACGGTCCGGCTGTGACCGTCTACAGCAGAGCAATGAAGCTAGACTGTGTGGAGGGGCAATTAGGGGGCTCATGCTTTGGCCCCCCTGGTCAGGGAGGAGAACGCTGAGGGCAGGGTCATCCCAGCTCAGCAGTGACAGGTGAGAGAAGCAAGAAGAGCTTCCCAGGTGGTAGCATATAGCAGGTAGACAGGCCCCGGGAGGGCGACAGATGCATGCTCCTGCCCTGCAGGGGGAGGTCACAATGCCAACCGTGGGGAGGTAGCCTGTCCTGCAGAAGAACCACAGGATTTTTCCAGATTCTATGGACAAATCCAGGAACATGTGTAAGAACGGATATTAAGAGGTGGGATGGTGGTGAAAGGAATATAAAGTTGGATCAGGCTGTATTTATTGATAGGGGCTCACCAAGCAGAAATTCGAGGTTTAATGGTGCAGCTCGGGATGAGAGGGGCTCGCACTGTTTGGTTGCTCTGTTGGCTGAGACGTGGCCGGGAAGGCGGCCTGCACTAAATGGAGGGGATGTGCCAGCACTGCCTTATTTGATGGAGGGGAGGGTTCAAAGGCTTAGGGAAATGGGAGTGTCAGAGTGGATTTATCCTTTAAAATCTGCTCCCCCACCTCGGGGTCCAGAGGGCACACCTTTCACCGTGATTGTGAGGAAGCCCCAGCATCTTCTCGAGGCCAGAAATTACATACAGGACTGCCAGCGCGCTGGGAACACGAAGTGCAATGGGGTCACTGGATCCCGAGGGGCAGCGGTCACGCACCAGCACGGTGACTGGGACTGCCACGGAGTCGGAGCGCTGGTCAGCATGGTGTGAGGCGCACGGAGCTGGGCCGTCGGCTAGCTGGTCAGGTGTTCCTGGAAGGGAAAGAGATGCGAAGCCTCCTGAGCTCTTACTGATCTGAATGAGCAGAGGTGCTCCAGGTCAAGGGACCAGAAGTCTAACTGGAATCCTAGAAGCGGAGAGTCACGATCCCTCCTTAGTCGGTTCCCAGCCTTGAGCCAGTGTACAGACCCAGGGAGGCAGGGTGCCTGTGAGGACGGATCTTGGTACATTGCCAAAAATTGTATAATGTGAATCTTTCTCCCAGCCTTCCCCAAAAGGACCTACACTGGGCTGGCTCTGTACTGGGGAAAAGGAAATAATCAGACCTTCCAGGGACTACCCGACGCAGGCTGGACTGACTCCAATTCCAGGGGACACACAGGCTCTGTGTCAAAGGAGGGCTGATGGAGGCAGGCGGTCAATGGATTTTCAGCTCAGGCCTGTCTCCCGGTGGGCCCAGTGAGTCCCCAAACCCTTCCTGTGGTCACTCCCCAGTTCTAAAGCCATTGTGGGAGCGGACATACTCAGCAGCTGGGAGCATCCCCGTGTTGTGAGGACGGGGGCCTGCAGGTGTGGAGTCGGGTGGTGGAGGAGGGATGAGGTTGCAATGGCTGGGGGGGGAGGGGCGGGGAGGCTGGCGACACTCTTGGCCAGTCCGCTCATGCCTTGGTGACGGGACTCTGCTCTTTCCCCACAGGCCTGGAGTCCCTGCTCTGGTGTGCGGTCACTGGTCTGTGCAGGGGCTGCTGGCTCACTGTGTGACCTTGGGTGGAGCACTTAACCTTCCTCTGTGGAATCCAGCCTGTCTCCTGGGTGGGGGGGTGGGGCAGGGCGTGAAGGCAGATGTGTGGATTCCGAGCAGATGTCACTCTGTGGCTTAGATTCCAGACACCAACTTGGTCAGTGGTCATCTGCGTAGAGGAAGTTGTGCAGCAGCTGGGCGGGGTCGGCACTGACAAAGTGCCAAGGACCATGCAAAAGCACCCCATTCAGGAGGGGCTTGTTGCTGTTTGCCCCTCCCCGCAGTGTGGCAGCCTCCCTCTCTCGAAAACATCTCTGTCTCTGCCCTGCTGGGGGCCAGTCCCGATTGCAACTGCTACAGAGACCCCCCTTCCCACCCTGGGACTGCAGGGCATGTGCCCTCCAGCCCACGATTCCACTTCCTACCTCTGCCTGAGTCCTTCCTGCAGGAACACCTCTGTGGTCCAAGTTGGAACTGCCCTAGTCACCCGGGATCATTATCAGCCCCGGGGCACTGCCCAGCCCAGCCTGTGATCCGCACACTCCGAGTCTAGCAGCCAGCCTTGGCCAAGAGCAAGCCCACTGCAGGTGAGCAGAGACTGAATGCTTAGTGCGCCCCCATAGGCAACATCTCCCTGGGTCTTACCCTCACCCTTGTCGGGCAGGTACTCGTTCTGCAGGGGAGGAACAGGAGGCTCAGAGATGGGGAGGGGCTTGCCTGAGGCCTCAGGCTGTCTCTGCCCCCATCTGACCCTTTCCTCTATGCCCCAGATGAGGAACAGTGGCTCTGGGAAGGTGGTGTCCACCTTTGAGCAGAGTGTGAAGGCAGCAAGCGTGTTGAAGCTGCCTGGGGGTGGGGAGGGAGCCGGCTGAGTGGTTAGCTGGAATCTCTAGGCCCAGGGCTAGGACGAACCGAACTTTGGGCTTTGCTCATCTCTCCCAGCACTCCTGGCTCACCATGTCCCTGAGTGAACTTGGTCCAAGAACAGGCTGGCCTCCTGCAAACTGGGCTGATGTGTCCAGGGCATGGCCTTGAGGCCAGCTCTCCGGGGCCGGCTCTATAGCAGGGTGGGCTGAAGGACCTGTGGGGGTCTTGGGCTGGAGCTGGGGCTGGGGAGGATGGGAGGGACGCTGTGAGAGCAATGCCTGACTACCTGGGCTCCAAGCACACATCCACACATCCAGGTTCCCTGGTGGTGGGGAGGGCTGGAAGCAGGGTCCTTGCAGGGGTGGTGGGAGAAGGGTAGGCCCCAAAGCCCCAAGGTCCCCTTTGGTGAGGAGCTTGGATGTGGATGGCTATGAGCAGGGTCTGTCTGCTGGGGCCCCTTGGGAGCAAGGTGTCTCCTGTGGAATCATGAATCTCCCCTCACCCTCTTCGTCCTGTTGGGTTACCCCATCACCGTTGGCTTGCAGCCCCCACTTCCTCCCTGAGAAAGGAAAGACTTTGAGAACCCAGCTCCCCGCCGACCTGCACCAGTGCCCCCTTCCGTGCCAGGTGGAACCTGCAGGGCATGGCCTTGCAGCCAAGGGTTCTGTTCAGGGGCAGAGGGCTCCTGGTGCTCTGTCAACACCAGTCAGGGGCAGCCGGCAGACGGGGGGGGGGGGGGCGCCCACGGCACAGGGCATGGTTGAACCCACAGTGCAGCGGGTTTGTGCTCGCTCACGGCTTTCTTCTTTTCCGAGTGACAAGTGCCCGGGTGAGCCGTGACCCTGGGTGTGTGTGTGTGTGTGTGTGTGTGTGTGTGTGTGTGTGTGTGTGGCCGACAGCTAGGTCCCAGGAACCCCCAGACTCCAGGCCTGTTTGTGGGCTGGGCCGGCAAGTGGGACGAGGCGCCCAGAGCGGTCGGTGAAGGTCACCGCCAAGCCAACCACCGTGCCCCCACCCTCATACGAGGTCCTGGAAGGGGACCCAGGGCGATGACTCCTTTCCGAGTTCACCCGTGCTCCACGACCCCTCCCCAGGTAGGGACGCAGGGACCGTGCACAGCACCCACTGGCAGGGGGCGCGCTCGCTCCGCGCGGCGTGTGCGCCAGGCCGGGTCTGCGAGACCCTGCAGTTCCCCGAGGCGCCGCCAGGGGCGCAGCGGCGGCATCTCCGACGACAACGGTAGATCCGAGCCCCAGCCCAGGGCCCCGCGACCCTGACGCGCTCTGTGGTCAGCGATGGCGTTGAGCCACGCCGCCCCAACATGCCAGTACCCGGGACACAGGCTGAGGCCTCCTGGCGTCCGAGGATACAGGGGCCCCGTTTGGTTGGCCTCACGAAGGTGACGGTGGAGGGAGAGCAGCCGGAGTGGGACGGGGGCGGAGGGCGGGTGGGACGGCTGCAGGGGTCTCGGGGTGCTGACTGGAAGCTTCCAGCCCCTTCTCCAGGGCAGCCTGGCGGGACCCACCCGTATCGACGCCCCTTGCCTCCTCTCCCCGCGGCTCTAACACGTCCCGGCCCACCTGGGACACCAGGTTCTGGGCTTCCACCTCCCACACGTCTTGCCCACGTCTCTCCTCCACAGTTAGCTAGCCTCCCCCAACCAGTCTGATCTTTGCAAAATCATAGACCAGAAACTACCCTCAGTGGTTCCCCCAGGCTCTGCTGGCTCTGGTCCCACAGACGCCATTTCTCCAGCTAGCATGGATAGCAGTGTCACGGGCCATCACTATGCAATTTCTGCTATTCCCCCCGCCACCGCGGCACCCAGACTTTTGCACCTGGGCCTCTAGGCCAGCCACGCTCCATTCTAAAACACGCCCCTGTGGTCCTGCCTTCGCCAGTTGGCTCTTCCTTCTTCCTCATTCCCTTCCTATGTGCCAGAATCCTTCTAGAAGCCTCTCCTGGTGGCCCTCTCCTTCCCCCACACCCCAGGGGCCCTGGGCAGGTCTCCTATATGTGTGCACAGACTGGGTGCCTGCTGTCCTCTTGCAGGTCCCACCCCTCCCCAGGTCAGGGACCACAGCACATTCATCTCATTCTTTCCCAAACGCTGAGCCCCATGGGAGGCTGCACATAATAGCAACCGAGGCACAGACATCAGACTGCGCTGCCTTCTGCCCCCTCCCTCGGCAGGGATGAGATGCCAAGCCACACGTCTGCATGAGTGTGTCCGTGGTCTGGGAGATGCAGGGGCCCCAGGATCAGTGACCACCCTACCCTGGCCCTAGGGTTCTGCTTAGCAGAGCTTAGGGCCGGAGGCACAGAGAAGACAGTTGGTGGGCCTCCTCTGGCTGACAAGGGGGGAGGGACGGAGGCTTACGTGCAGATAGGCTCCCTCCACCCCAAGCCCTCACCGCCCCCCAAGGTCTGTCTCCAGCCATGATTTGTTCCTTGTAAAACTGCAGAGATTATCCACGCTTCAGCCCCTGTCTTCATGTCTTACCACGTTTCATTTCCAACGAGGACTTTTACAAGCTCCTCTTGGCTTCAAGGCAGCTGCATTTCGGGAGCGGGAGGGAGTAGGCAGGAGATAAGGCCCAATGGGCTCTGCACCCCCATGGTGCAGTCTGCCTGTTGCCCGGGCTGCCGCCTCCACCTCTGATTCCAGTGGCTTTTTGTTCCCCTAGTTTAGACACTGTGGATTTTTTTTGGGCCGCCATCTCTGAGACAGGATCTGCTGGTGTGTCTGGAGGTGGGGGAGGACAGGGAAGCTGGAGTCAGAGGGAGGACGGCAAGGGCCGGTGTAGAGGACAGAGTCGCTGTTCTCTGAGGAGGGGGTGGGGGGTCAATTTTCAGGGTCCTCTAGTCAGACCAGGGAATTTGGTGGGGAAGGGGATGAGTTTGAGGCGCCTGCCCCAAGATGCTCTACCCTGGCCTCTGGGTTCTGGGTCTCCCTTGAGGGCCAAGACCGACGAGACTGGCTGCATGGCTGTCTGTACGTCTGTCTGGCCAACTGTGGTGCTGGAGTGTTTCCCTGGAAATGAGGGGGGGTGTAGTATGGCCTCTGGTGTCCTGTCCACCGGTCAGGCTGGACTTCGGGGACTAGGTCACCGGTGTGTGGAGAGCTGCACACTTGGGACTTCCCACACTGGGGAGGGTGGCGGGAAACGAGTGGCAAACCTGTGAACACGCCCCACCGTGCGCACCTGTGCGCACATACACCCCACATGCACACAGTCCTGTGTCCTGTGCAGAGTACGGGCTTTCTGAGCCTGCACCAGCTTCCTTGCTCCCGATGGAACGTGCTCCCAGTCACCGTCTCATCCAAGGGGCCTCTTGCCAGAGCACAGATGGCTAGACCTGCCCCCAGAGCCCCAGTACCCTGATGTGGGGCCATTTAGATGATACCCAGCCTTCCCCATGATGCTGAGTGGCTCTTCTGTGACCAGAGGCCTGGCTTGGGGCTGTGAAGCTGGAGGAGGTGGGGATGGGGTGGCGGTAGAGAGAGTCCTATGTCTCTGAGACCCTTTAGATTCATCTTGAGGATAAAGGCTGTTGCCAGCACTCCCCTCTTGCAGAACGGGGACTGCCAGCCTGGAAGGATTGCTGTATTATAAAGGGAGCTGATCCAGGCTGGTTAGGGAGAAGCAATTTGCAGGGCCCTGTGATGGGTCCCAGGAACCTGCATCCCTGCCCACTCCTGGAGAAGCAGGGGACAGTGGCAAACAGCCCTCTGTCTGTGTGGATGGCTCCAGGAAGACCCAAGGGAAAGGAGTGAGTGTGGCTGGAAGCGAGCTGGTGGCCCTCCCTGCACAGGAGAGGGGTCTGGCCCCTTTCAGCAAACCCTGCAACCTCGGGCAGGCTCCTGGCAGGTGTATGACCCCTCCGTGTGGCTACTGATCTTGGAGGCCCTCCTTCCTCCCCACTCCTGGCCAAAGGGAACCTCTTCGTCTGTCCCTCCTGACACTGGGAATCTCGTCTGCCCTGGCAAAGCCTTCTGTGCCCCACTGTCCTCAGGGGGAGCTGGTCATCAGGAAGCCAGGCCCCAGGAAAGTCTTTCCTCTCCAGTCCGGTCTCCAAGGAAGATGAATTATGAGTAGTGAGGTCTGCCAGGGCGGGGGCAGCTTCAAGGCACCCCTTCTTGTGCTGGGGTCCCTGTCACACGTCCGCTGCCTCCTTATCATAAAGAGCTTTGGGGCTAGGCACCCGGAAAGTTGGGGGCTAGTGTCATCTTTGCTTTCTAGAGTAGGAAAGTGAGTTTCAGAGAGCCTTGATACCTGCCAAGGTCCCCTGCTGGGAGCAGGCAGAGCTGGGCCTGACTCAGCCTCCAGCAGGGAGAAGTCCTTGCTGTCAGCACCGCTCTGTGCTGCACCCCCCCCCCACCCTGTGCTCCTTACCAGGGTGAGGTGGGAACAGTGGGCTCCGGGGGTCGGGGGGGATAGTGGGTAGACATCTCTCGGGGGTCCCTCTCCAGCAGGAAACTGCATCCTCATGTGCTCGGACAAATCCGGCATCTGAAGAGGAAAAACCCCACACAAATCAAGGACAGCTGGGCCTGCCCTCGGCGGCGGCCCCCTCCCCTGGGCCCCCTGACAGGCTCCAGAACCTGGGCAGGCTGTGAGAGTGGGTCTAGGGGGTAAGGGTGTGGTCCCAGGGAAGGGAGTTCCTAGAAGCCCCACATGGGTGGACTCTCCCCCAGCGGTCCCCCGTGGAGGGAGGGACTGCACAGTGTTAGTGGTCACTTTCCAGAGTGGGGCAGCTGCTTGCACACCCCACCATGCTGCGTGTGGGGGCTGCCGTTGCGGGTGCCCACCCTGGGGAGGGGACAGGTTGTGAAAGAGGTGGAGAGGAGTGTGGGGGAGGGCGCACACATAGCCTCTTGCAGCCACATGTGCACACACGCACACCCACACACAACCAGTCCACTAGTCATTCAACAAACACTCATGAGTGCTTACCATGGTTAGGTGTGGAGCCATGGAAAGGGTCCTGACTGACTCCATCCCTGCCCTGGCAGAGCTCATGGGTAGGTGGAGGAGAGAGATGGGGGACAAAATCACCCACGAAGGAGTAATTACAGTCTGCGAGGGGACTCCGACCTAGCTGGGCAGCTGGGCCATGGTCTGTGAGGCCAGCCTGGGCCTTCCTCTCACCATGACCTTGCTCCCCAGGACTCCCTCCCTAGACGGGCCCTCTCTGTCCCCCTCTGCTTGGCCTTCCCTGTCATCTCCCCCAGGGACGGTGTTAATTGGTCCAGCAGGCCAAAGCTCCGGCTGCCTCCTCTCCCCAGTTCTCCCTCCTCCATGCCAGGCAGCACATGGAACCTGACTAGCTCAACGTCTGGTGGCTGGCCCTGGGAGGGTGGACAGACGGACCTCTGCATGCCCATCCTGCCTGGGCAGGGGGTCCAGACTGGGTGAGGGGGATTGGCCCATGTTGGACCCTGAAAGCAAGGCTGCGCACCCCCCACTCCCCAGGAGGTCTTGCTGATGCATTTCTTCCTTCCTTCCTTCCTTCCTTCCTTCCTTTCTTTCTTTCTTTCTTTCTTTCTTTCTTTTTTAAAAAAGATTTTATTTATTTATTTGACAGAGAGAGAGACAGCCAGTGAGAGAGGGAACACAAGCAGGGGAGTGGGAGAGGAAGAAGCAG
>NC_048227.1:37218211-37276239 GCF_002007445.2 Ailuropoda melanoleuca
GAATGATGGCACACCCCACCTTCTCCTCAGCCCACTGCCCTCTCCCTGCTTGTCTGGACTCATCCCTTTGGGACCCGATTCTGAGATGGGCTCTGGCCCTCGCCAAAGCTCGTGCCCATTCCCCCAGGTCATGCTGGGAGACAGAATGTAAAGGGAGGCAGCCCTTGGCGGCTGCCCCAGCTCCGGTCACTACATGATTCACTCTGGTTAAACCCTTCCAGGCAGCCAGAGTGGTGAAGATCTGTGACCCGCTGGAGGAGCGGGCCAAGGGGACAGGAGGAGAAATCCTCAGCCCTGTTTCCCAATCTGGCCGGGTGCACCTTGCCTCACTCAGGCTGAGGAAAGTGGCTGTTGCTCCATTACCTTGATTGTGCAAGGCCAGGGCCGGGGAGCTCACAGCCCAGAGTTCACACCTTCTCATGAGCAGTGGCTGTGGCTTCTTGGCACGCTGGCAAGCTCTTGCCGCCTGGGAGGGTGGGTGACGCCAGAGCCCCTCCCTTCGTAACTCCTCCCTGGAGTCCTCAGGAGATCAGTAAACAAATGGAACCCAGGCCTGATGTCTTCATTCCCATCGGGAGCCAGGACACCTTGTTTCACTTGTCCCACAAATATTTATCAAGCAGGTGCAGACTGCTGCTGGGAGGCAACCACGAGACAGACGGGCCTCCCTGCCCCTCAGGGCCTTATGGCGTGCTTGAGGAGACAGGACGTTACTGTCGGGGGACGGTCCGGCTGTGACCGTCTACAGCAGAGCAATGAAGCTAGACTGTGTGGAGGGGCAATTAGGGGGCTCATGCTTTGGCCCCCCTGGTCAGGGAGGAGAACGCTGAGGGCAGGGTCATCCCAGCTCAGCAGTGACAGGTGAGAGAAGCAAGAAGAGCTTCCCAGGTGGTAGCATATAGCAGGTAGACAGGCCCCGGGAGGGCGACAGATGCATGCTCCTGCCCTGCAGGGGGAGGTCACAATGCCAACCGTGGGGAGGTAGCCTGTCCTGCAGAAGAACCACAGGATTTTTCCAGATTCTATGGACAAATCCAGGAACATGTGTAAGAACGGATATTAAGAGGTGGGATGGTGGTGAAAGGAATATAAAGTTGGATCAGGCTGTATTTATTGATAGGGGCTCACCAAGCAGAAATTCGAGGTTTAATGGTGCAGCTCGGGATGAGAGGGGCTCGCACTGTTTGGTTGCTCTGTTGGCTGAGACGTGGCCGGGAAGGCGGCCTGCACTAAATGGAGGGGACGTGCCAGCACTGCCTTATTTGATGGAGGGGAGGGTTCAAAGGCTTAGGGAAATGGGAGTGTCAGAGTGGATTTATCCTTTAAAATCTGCTCCCCCACCTCGGGGTCCAGAGGGCACACCTTTCACCGTGATTGTGAGGAAGCCCCAGCATCTTCTCGAGGCCAGAAATTACATACAGGACTGCCAGCGCGCTGGGAACACGAAGTGCAATGGGGTCACTGGATCCCGAGGGGCAGCGGTCACGCACCAGCACGGTGACTGGGACTGCCACGGAGTCGGAGCGCTGGTCAGCATGGTGTGAGGCGCACGGAGCTGGGCCGTCGGCTAGCTGGTCAGGTGTTCCTGGAAGGGAAAGAGATGCGAAGCCTCCTGAGCTCTTACTGATCTGAATGAGCAGAGGTGCTCCAGGTCAAGGGACCAGAAGTCTAACTGGAATCCTAGAAGCGGAGAGTCACGATCCCTCCTTAGTCGGTTCCCAGCCTTGAGCCAGTGTACAGACCCAGGGAGGCAGGGTGCCTGTGAGGACGGATCTTGGTACATTGCCAAAAATTGTATAATGTGAATCTTTCTCCCAGCCTTCCCCAAAAGGACCTACACTGGGCTGGCTCTGTACTGGGGAAAAGGAAATAATCAGACCTTCCGGGGACTACCCGACGCAGGCTCTGGACTGACTCCAATTCCAGGGGACACACAGGCTCTGTGTCAAAGGAGGGCTGATGGAGGCAGGCGGTCAATGGATTTTCAGCTCAGGCCTGTCTCCCGGTGGGCCCAGTGAGTCCCCAAACCCTTCCTGTGGTCACTCCCCAGTTCTAAAGCCATTGTGGGAGCGGACATACTCAGCAGCTGGGAGCATCCCCGTGTTGTGAGGACGGGGGCCTGCAGGTGTGGAGTCGGGTGGTGGAGGAGGGATGAGGTTGCAATGGCTGGGGGGGGAGGGGCGGGGAGGCTGGCGACACTCTTGGCCAGTCCGCTCATGCCTTGGTGACGGGACTCTGCTCTTTCCCCACAGGCCTGGAGTCCCTGCTCTGGTGTGCGGTCACTGGTCTGTGCAGGGGCTGCTGGCTCACTGTGTGACCTTGGGTGGAGCACTTAACCTTCCTCTGTGGAATCCAGCCTGTCTCCTGGGTGGGGGGGTGGGGCAGGGCGTGAAGGCAGATGTGTGGATTCCGAGCAGATGTCACTCTGTGGCTTAGATTCCAGACACCAACTTGGTCAGTGGTCATCTGCGTAGAGGAAGTTGTGCAGCAGCTGGGCGGGGTCGGCACTGACAAAGTGCCAAGGACCATGCAAAAGCACCCCATTCAGGAGGGGCTTGTTGCTGTTTGCCCCTCCCCACAGTGTGGCAGCCTCCCTCTCTCGAAAACATCTCTGTCTCTGCCCTGCTGGGGGCCAGTCCCGATTGCAACTGCTACAGAGACCCCCCTTCCCACCCTGGGACTGCAGGGCATGTGCCCTCCAGCCCACGATTCCACTTCCTACCTCTGCCTGAGTCCTTCCTGCAGGAACACCTCTGTGGCCCAAGTTGGAACTGCCCTAGTCACCCGGGATCATTATCAGCCCCGGGGCACTGCCCAGCCCAGCCTGTGATCCGCACACTCCGAGTCTAGCAGCCAGCCTTGGCCAAGAGCAAGCCCACTGTAGGTGAGCAGAGACTGAATGCTCAGTGCGCCCCCATAGGCAACATCTCCCTGGGTCTTACCCTCACCCTTGTCGGGCAGGTACTCGTTCTGCAGGGGAGGAACAGGAGGCTCAGAGATGGGGAGGGGCTTGCCTGAGGCCTCAGGCTGTCTCTGCCCCCATCTGACCCTTTCCTCTATGCCCCAGATGAGGAACAGTGGCTCTGGGAAGGTGGTGTCCACCTTTGAGCAGAGTGTGAAGGCAGCAAGCGTGTTGAAGCTGCCTGGGGGTGGGGAGGGAGCCGGCTGAGTGGTTAGCTGGAATCTCTAGGCCCAGGGCTAGGACGAACCGAACTTTGGGCTTTGCTCATCTCTCCCAGCACTCCTGGCTCACCATGTCCCTGAGTGAACTTGGTCCAAGAACAGGCTGGCCTCCTGCAAACTGGGCTGATGTGTCCAGGGCATGGCCTTGAGGCCAGCTCTCCGGGGCCGGCTCTATAGCAGGGTGGGCTGAAGGACCTGTGGGGGTCTTGGGCTGGAGCTGGGGCTGGGGAGGATGGGAGGGACGCTGTGAGAGCAATGCCTGACTACCTGGGCTCCAAGCACACATCCACACATCCAGGTTCCCTGGTGGTGGGGAGGGCTGGAAGCAGGGTCCTTGCAGGGGTGGTGGGAGAAGGGTAGGCCCCAAAGCCCCAAGGTCCCCTTTGGTGAGGAGTTTGGATGTGGATGGCTATGAGCAGGGTCTGTCTGCTGGGGCCCCTTGGGAGCAAGGTGTCTCCTGTGGAATCATGAATCTCCCCTCACCCTCTTCGTCCTGTTGGGTTACCCCATCACCGTTGGCTTGCAGCCCCCACTTCCTCCCTGAGAAAGGAAAGACTTTGAGAACCCAGCTCCCCGCCGACCTGCACCAGTGCCCCCTTCCGTGCCAGGTGGAACCTGCAGGGCATGGCCTTGCAGCCAAGGGTTCTGTTCAGGGGCAGAGGGCTCCTGGTGCTCTGTCAACACCAGTCAGGGGCAGCCGGCAGACCCGCNGGGGGGGGGGGGGGGGGGGGCGCCCACGGCACAGGGCATGGTTGAACCCACAGTGCAGCGGGTTTGTGCTCGCTCACGGCTTTCTTCTTTTCCGAGTGACAAGTGCCCGGGAGAGCCGTGACCCTGGGTGTGTGTGTGTGTGTGTGTGTGTGTGTGTGTGTGTGTGTGTGGCCGACAGCTAGGTCCCAGGAACCCCCAGACTCCAGGCCTGTTTGTGGGCTGGGCCGGCAAGTGGGACGAGGCGCCCAGAGCGGTCGGTGAAGGTCACCGCCAAGCCAACCACCGTGCCCCCACCCTCATACGAGGTCCTGGAAGGGGACCCAGGGCGATGACTCCTTTCCGAGTTCACCCGTGCTCCACGACCCCTCCCCAGGTAGGGACGCAGGGACCATGCACAGCACCCACTGGCAGGGGGCGCGCTCGCTCCGCGCGGCGCGTGCGCCAGGCCGGGTCTGCGAGACCCTGCAGTTCCCCGAGGCGCCGCCAGGGGCGCAGCGGCGGCATCTCCGACGACAACGGTAGATCCGAGCCCCAGCCCAGGGCCCCGCGACCCTGACGCGCTCTGTGGTCAGCGATGGCGTTGAGCCACGCCGCCCCAACATGCCAGTACCCGGGACACAGGCTGAGGCCTCCTGGCGTCCGAGGATACAGGGGCCCCGTTTGGTTGGCCTCACGAAGGTGACGGTGGAGGGAGAGCAGCCGGAGTGGGACGGGGGCGGAGGGCGGGTGGGACGGCTGCAGGGGTCTCGGGGTGCTGACTGGAAGCTTCCAGCCCCTTCTCCAGGGCAGCCTGGCGGGACCCACCCGTATCGACGCCCCTTGCCTCCTCTCCCCGCGGCTCTAACACGTCCCGGCCCACCTGGGACACCAGGTTCTGGGCTTCCACCTCCCACACGTCTTGCCCACGTCTCTCCTCCACAGTTAGCTAGCCTCCCCCAACCAGTCTGATCTTTGCAAAATCATAGACCAGAAACTACCCTCAGTGGTTCCCCCAGGCTCTGCTGGCTCTGGTCCCACAGACGCCATTTCTCCAGCTAGCATGGATAGCAGTGTCACGGGCCATCACTATGCAATTTCTGCTATTCCCCCCGCCACCGCGGCACCCAGACTTTTGCACCTGGGCCTCTAGGCCAGCCACGCTCCATTCTAAAACACGCCCCTGTGGTCCTGCCTTCGCCAGTTGGCTCTTCCTTCTTCCTCATTCCCTTCCTATGTGCCAGAATCCTTCTAGAAGCCTCTCCTGGTGGCCCTCTCCTTCCCCCACACCCCAGGGGCCCTGGGCAGGTCTCCTATATGTGTGCACAGACTGGGTGCCTGCTGTGCTCTTGCAGGTCCCACCCCTCCCCAGGTCAGGGACCACAGCACATTCATCTCATTCTTTCCCAAACGCTGAGCCCCATGGGAGGCTGCACATAATAGCAACCGAGGCACAGACATCAGACTGCGCTGCCTTCTGCCCCCTCCCTCGGCAGGGATGAGATGCCAAGCCACACGTCTGCATGAGTGTGTCCGTGGTCTGGGAGATGCAGGGGCCCCAGGATCAGTGACCACCCTACCCTGGCCCTAGGGTTCTGCTTAGCAGAGCTTAGGGCCGGAGGCACAGAGAAGACAGTTGGTGGGCCTCCTCTGGCTGACAAGGGGGGAGGGACGGAGGCTTACCTGCAGATAGGCTCCCTCCACCCCAAGCCCTCACCGCCCCCCAAGGTCTGTCTCCAGCCATGATTTGTTCCTTGTAAAACTGCAGAGATTATCCACGCTTCAGCCCCTGTCTTCATGTCTTACCACGTTTCATTTCCAACGAGGACTTTTACAAGCTCCTCTTGGCTTCAAGGCAGCTGCATTTCGGGAGCGGGAGGGAGTAGGCAGGAGATAAGGCCCAATGGGCTCTGCACCCCCATGGTGCAGTCTGCCTGTTGCCCGGGCTGCCGCCTCCACCTCTGATTCCAGTGGCTTTTTGTTCCCCTAGTTTAGACACTGTGGATTTTTTTTGGGCCGCCATCTCTGAGACAGGATCTGCTGGTGTGTCTGGAGGTGGGGGAGGACAGGGAAGCTGGAGTCAGAGGGAGGACGGCAAGGGCCGGTGTAGAGGACAGAGTCGCTGTTCTCTGAGGAGGGGGTGGGGGGTCAATTTTCAGGGTCCTCTAGTCAGACCAGGGAATTTGGTGGGGAAGGGGATGAGTTTGAGGCGCCTGCCCCAAGATGCTCTACCCTGGCCTCTGGGTTCTGGGTCTCCCTTGAGGGCCAAGACCGACGAGACTGGCTGCATGGCTGTCTGTACGTCTGTCTGGCCAACTGTGGTGCTGGAGTGTTTCCCTGGAAATGAGGGGGGGTGTAGTATGGCCTCTGGTGTCCTGTCCACCGGTCAGGCTGGACTTCGGGGACTAGGTCACCGGTGTGTGGAGAGCTGCACACTTGGGACTTCCCACACTGGGGAGGGTGGCGGGAAACGAGTGGCAAACCTGTGAACACGCCCCACCGTGCGCACCTGTGCGCACATACACCCCACATGCACACAGTCCTGTGTCCTGTGCAGAGTACGGGCTTTCTGAGCCTGCACCAGCTTCCTTGCTCCCGATGGAACGTGCTCCCAGTCACCGTCTCATCCAAGGGGCCTCTTGCCAGAGCACAGATGGCTAGACCTGCCCCCAGAGCCCCAGTACCCTGATGTGGGGCCATTTAGATGATACCCAGCCTTCCCCATGATGCTGAGTGGCTCTTCTGTGACCAGAGGCCTGGCTTGGGGCTGTGAAGCTGGAGGAGGTGGGGATGGGGTGGCGGTAGAGAGAGTCCTATGTCTCTGAGACCCTTTAGATTCATCTTGAGGATAAAGGCTGTTGCCAGCACTCCCCTCTTGCAGAACGGGGACTGCCAGCCTGGAGGATTGCTGTATTATAAAGGGAGCTGATCCAGGCTGGTTAGGGAGAAGCAATTTGCAGGGCCCTGTGATGGGTCCCAGGAACCTGCATCCCTGCCCACTCCTGGAGAAGCAGGGGACAGTGGCAAACAGCCCTCTGTCTGTGTGGATGGCTCCAGGAAGACCCAAGGGAAAGGAGTGAGTGTGGCTGGAAGCGAGCTGGTGGCCCTCCCTGCACAGGAGAGGGGTCTGGCCCCTTTCAGCAAACCCTGCAACCTCGGGCAGGCTCCTGGCAGGTGTATGACCCCTCCGTGTGGCTACTGATCTTGGAGGCCCTCCTTCCTCCCCACTCCTGGCCAAAGGGAACCTCTTCGTCTGTCCCTCCTGAAACTGGGAATCTCGTCTGCCCTGGCAAAGCCTTCTGTGCCCCACTGTCCTCAGGGGGAGCTGGTCATCAGGAAGCCAGGCCCCAGGAAAGTCTTTCCTCTCCAGTCCGGTCTCCAAGGAAGATGAATTATGAGTAGTGAGGTCTGCCAGGGCGGGGGCAGCTTCAAGGCACCCCTTCTTGTGCTGGGGTCCCTGTCACACGTCCGCTGCCTCCTTATCATAAAGAGCTTTGGGGCTAGGCACCTGGAAAGTTGGGGGCTAGTGTCATCTTTGCTTTCTAGAGTAGGAAAGTGAGTTTCAGAGAGCCTTGATACCTGCCAAGGTCCCCTGCTGGGAGCAGGCAGAGCTGGGCCTGACTCAGCCTCCAGCAGGGAGAAGTCCTTGCTGTCAGCACCGCTCTGTGCTGCACCCCCCCCCCACCCTGTGCTCCTTACCAGGGTGAGGTGGGAACAGTGGGCTCCGGGGGTCGGGGGGGATAGTGGGTAGACATCTCTCGGGGGTCCCTCTCCAGCAGGAAACTGCATCCTCATGTGCTCGGACAAATCCGGCATCTGAAGAGGAAAAACCCCACACAAATCAAGGACAGCTGGGCCTGCCCTCGGCGGCGGCCCCCTCCCCTGGGCCCCCTGACAGGCTCCAGAACCTGGGCAGGCTGTGAGAGTGGGTCTAGGGGGTAAGGGTGTGGTCCCAGGGAAGGGAGTTCCTAGAAGCCCCACATGGGTGGACTCTCCCCCAGCGGTCCCCCGTGGAGGGAGGGACTGCACAGTGTTAGTGGTCACTTTCCAGAGTGGGGCAGCTGCTTGCACACCCCACCATGCTGCGTGTGGGGGCTGCCGTTGCGGGTGCCCACCCTGGGGAGGGGACAGGTTGTGAAAGAGGTGGAGAGGAGTGTGGGGGAGGGCGCACACATAGCCTCTTGCAGCCACACGTGCACACACGGACACCCACACACAACCAGTCCACTAGTCATTCAACAAACACTCATGAGTGCTTACCATGGTTAGGTGTGGAGCCATGGAAAGGGTCCTGACTGACTCCATCCCTGCCCTGGCAGAGCTCATGGGTAGGTGGAGGAGAGAGATGGGGGACAAAATCACCCACGAAGGAGTAATTACAGTCTGCGAGGGGACTCCGACATAGCTGGGCAGCTGGGCCATGGTCTGTGAGGCCAGCCTGGGCCTTCCTCTCACCATGACCTTGCTCCCCAGGACTCCCTCCCTAGACGGGCCCTCTCTGTCCCCCTCTGCTTGGCCTTCCCTGTCATCTCCCCCAGGGACGGTGTTAATTGGTCCAGCAGGCCAAAGCTCCGGCTGCCTCCTCTCCCCAGTTCTCCCTCCTCCATGCCAGGCAGCACATGGAACCTGACTAGCTCAACGTCTGGTGGCTGGCCCTGGGAGGGTGGACAGACGGACCTCTGCATGCCCATCCTGCCTGGGCAGGGGGTCCAGACTGGGTGAGGGGGATTGGCCCATGTTGGACCCTGAAAGCAAGGCTGCGCACCCCCCACTCCCCAGGAGGTCTTGCTGATGCATTTCTTCCTTCCTTCCTTCCTTCCTTCCTTCCTTCCTTTCTTTCTTTCTTTCTTTCTTTCTTTCTTTTTTTTTTTAAAAGATTTTATTTATTTTATTTGACAGAGAGAGAGACAGCCAGTGAGAGAGGGAACACAAGCAGGGGAGTGGGAGAGGAAGAAGCAGGCTCATAGTGGAGCAGGGAGCCCAATGCGGGGCTCGATCCCAGGACTCCGGGATCACGCCTTGAGCTGAAGGCAGATGCTTAATGACTGAGCCACCCAGGCGCCCCTGCTGATGCATAACTTATTGACAGAAGAGGTGAGACTGGACAGGGCGGGAGGTGGGTGACCCTCTCAAGGTGTAGGGACAGCCACCAGCCTTGTGCTCCCTTGGCCTGGTTTCTTTCAAGTCACTTTCTACCATGTGGCTCAGAGAGGGGGATCCACTGTCCCTAGATCACACAGGCAGGAGCCAGAGGCCTGCCCCATGCTCTCTGCTGCTGCCGTCTTCAGGCTGCTTGCATGACTGTCACCTCCTCCAGAAAGCTTTCCTTGACGTCTCCCTCCATTCACATCTGTCCACCAGCTGGCCTTTATCAAGTGCCTATCGGATGTAATTTCTGTTAGGTGCTGGGGATACACTGGTGAGCAAATGTCCCAAGGCTGCCATCCTGGGTGTCCCCAGATTTGCACCCACCCCTTACTTGCCATTTGGATGGTGGCTGGAGGGAGGGGATCAGCTAGTAAAGGATCCTTGTCCCCAGCCTCATTCCCCTGCCCCCAGCATATTAGTGTCCTGCTGTTCTTGATAAATTCCTTCTGGAAAGCCCTGAAGGAGGTGTGTGTGTGGCAGGAGGGCAGGGGGGCTGAGGAAAGGGCATTCTCAGTAGGAGGAACAGCATGAGCAAAGGCTGGGAGGTGGAAACCACTATACCTGTGCTGGGCAGGGAGACAGAGGGGCCACCAGGGTTTCATGCTGGATTCGGAGCCCTGAGAGGTGCCTGCTGTGACTGTGGGTGGGTGCTGCAGGTGGAGTGGGACCCCACCCAGAAGAGCTCTAAGGAGAACCAGCCCGTCTGGAACAAATCCCCTTCTAAGTTAGACTTCCCATGACCCTGTGTGTATCAACATGCACCCCAGACAGTGCTGTGCCAACAACCCGCCTACAGGGCTCCTGGCTGAGTCTTGCCCTGACAAGCAGGTGCAGGCCTGGTGTCTGGGACCTGGGCTGGAGCCCTGATCAGTGGTCTTCACCACACTGGCTCTGCAGAGCCCCTTGGTCTAGGGCTGCCTCTGGGTGGGAGCCCTGGCAATGACTGTGGGTCATGGAGACCCCTGCCCCTTAGAGGCACCCCAGGTTTCTGGGACTTGTCTGGATGCCTTTAGTCTCAGGCACAAGCAGAACCCAGGGCAGTGGACCCAGCATCCTCTGGAGATATGCTGGCCTCTTTGGGGAGCCCATGCCCATGGGGCACCAACTGGCAGTGAGGAAGTCTGGGGCAGAGGTGGAGAGAGGACGCAGGTCCAATTCCCTGTCTACCCGGGACTGTTGCTCACCGAGCCCTCTTTCCTTCTCTGCTTTTCTTGTGCTGTGCTGGGGCTTCAGTGAACCTGGGGGTGCACAAAGCTCCCATAGAGTGTCCAGCACTCAGCAGGTCCCATAACTGTGAGTGGCCCCTGAATCTCACTGCTCCCCAGCAGTAGCTCCTGGAACAGGACCTGGGCTCCTCTTTCCAGTCCCCCATCCCACCTCTCCCGAATCTTCTTATCTCCGACAGGAGCCACGTTACCAGCGTCAGAGGTGAGTCCCTGACATCCCAGGGCAACGCCAGGTGCACAGACAGACGGTGTGACATGGTAGAAAGGGTCAGGAGACATGTCCGAATGGACCATTGGGACGGACGCCTGTCATCCCTGAGCCTGGTTCCAGGGGCTCTGAAATGGTAATCAGACTTGGCCAACTTCTCCAGACGCCAGGGCTGTGACCCTGAGGAATGGCAAGCCGACTGTCAGCAAAGCGCACCCTATTCTCCCCTCAGACTTCCCTCGACTCCCGGGAACCCCTCTGCGCAGTAGGGCCCGGGTCCATGGGCCTTCTTAATCCAACGGCTCTGCCCGAGCACCTGCTGCTTCGCCCTGGTCCTGGAGTGGCGGGGATCCGTCTTCTAAGAGCGGGTCCTGGGGCAGGCACCTCAGTCCTGTCATGGCCCTGAGACCCGACCCGTCGCCGCAGCATCCAGGAGTGTAATGGTGATGACCCTGGCGTCGAGCGGGCTGGAGCCCAGGGTCTCCAAGACGGCGTGTGTAGGTACTCTCTGAGGCGCCAGATTGCGCCGTGATCTCCATGCGCGCGGGCTAGTCCCAGGAGGAGCAGTGGCCCAGGGGGCGGGGCCTCGGGCTGGGCGGGGCTTCTAGGCCCCGCCCCCGCCCGCTCCCAGCCTGCGGAGTGGCGCGGCGCAAAGCAGAAACCGGGCGCGGGCTGGCTGAGCCCCGGTGCCGGCCCCCGAGCGCGCTGAGCCGCTCCGCGCGGTCGGCAGCCCCCGGGCTCCAGGCCTACCGGTGGCCAGCGGCCGGGGACGCCGGCGCTTCCCGCGGGCGCTCATCGTGGGCGTGAAGAAGGGCGGCACGCGCGCCCTGCTGGAGTTCTTGCGGCTGCACCCCGACGTCCGCGCGCTCGGCTCTGAGCCCCACTTCTTCGACAGGTGCTACGAGCGCGGCCTGGCCTGGTACCGGTGAGCGCCCGGCCTGTCCGCCCCGTCGGCTTCGGTGCGCGCCCTGGCGAGTGCCTTCGAACAACAGCCTGATGCGCCCCTGGGGTCTCACTGGAGTTGCGGCGGGGGGGGGGATCCTGGGATCCGGGCTGAGACCAGCCTGGGGGGGCCGAGGCTTGACCTCGGGGACTTCGGTCCCCCTGCATTGGGTTTTACGGAAAGGAGGAGCGGTCACCGGCCGGGGGCTCCCAGAAACTTTGAAAAGTCCAGGGAAAACCCTGGTTCAGGGTTAGTGAGGGGTCTCAGCAAGACTGGAGGGGAGGAGTTTCGGCCCCAGATGAGGAGTTTGAAGCTGGTGGGGTTTGAGGAGCGTCTGAAATGCTTCATGCTCATCGGCCCTGCCCCACTGTCACTCCGGAAGAGCGTGTCTGACCTCTGGCCAGTTACCCCAAGAATTTTCCCTGTAGCCTCCTAGAAAGTGTCTGCCTCCTCCCCACAGCCTCAGTCCTGGGCAGAGGAATCCTTCTCGGTGGTTCTGGGGGCCTGGAGAAAGTCTGGGCTTCATTTAGAAAGGAGGAAGAGCTGGGAGTTTGGACCCCAGCCTCATGTCAAGGGCTCTTTAGCTGTCCTGCCCTGCCTATCCGGATGCCTTTGGGGTGCTGTGGCAGAATGTGGGGGAGCACCCAGTCCCGGCTGAAGCAGCGTGAGGCTCTGCCCTCTGCCTCCTTCAACTGTGTACAAGATTTCCATGGTGTCCTGTCCCTTCCCGCGGGAAACGAGGGCTTCCAGATGGAGAGTGAGTCACCCCACTCCCCGTAGCTCTCACCTCATCCCCAAGCTACGGGGCAGAGAAGACTCAGCCCAAGGTCACCTGGTGAATTAATGGGGAGCGCAGGGTGGCAGGACCCAGACTCTTGACTCCCTGGTGCACCAGTTTCCTCTCCCCAGATCCCCCCCAACACAACCATCCCCAGCCAGCCCCCACCCACTCCTATTTGTTATCTTTGCCTTTTGAATTAAAACCACTCATGGGTTTGGAGGGGCCCCAGTGAGAACGGGGATCCTAGGTCCTGAGCTCTGAAGGGTTGCTGTTGTTGGGGGTCTTAGGGAAGTTGGGTCGTGATGGGGAAGCGAGTCCATCCTTGCACCCAGTTGGCTGAGTCCAGCCTCCTCAGCGCTCAGGGAGAGACGGCGACCCCACTCCGACAGTGCCTCAGCCTCCCTCTGCAGAGGGCGAAGAAGAGGAGACGGGAGAGAAAGCCGGAGAGGAGGAGGGGCTGGGGCTGGAGGATACACTGTTACCTGTAGCACACTTCAAAGCCCGCTCCGGGCCCCCATGAGCTTTGACTTCCCGAGCTGTGGGGAGGTGCTGAGCTGGGCTAATGAGGGTCTGCGACAGGGCTAGTCCCGGAGGGTTCTCAAAGAGCCTGGGGTCCGGAGGCCCTGTCGAGGCCCTCGCTGGGTGCATGTTCTGGTGCTGGGGAGGGTGGGCCTGATTTTCAGCTCTGCGTGGGGGTTCTTGGGATCCTGGAGTGCCCGGGGTGGGAGGTGGGGCGATTTAGGAGCATGTCTAATGCTGGTAGAGAAGAGACTTTCTCCTTCCTCATTTTTAGAGCCGCTGCCACTGGGGGGAGGAGTGGATGCCGAGGGTGCAGAGACCCAGGTCCCAGTGGCGTCCGTTACTCCAGCGCTGTCTCTCAGGGCTGGCCAGCACTGTCCCTTCCCCCGCCAGTGCAGAGCCAGCAGGAGCCGGGCCGGCTGAGCTTCTGGGGTGTGCGTGCATCCAGGTGCCCCCAAAGGGACTGTGGCCGTGTATTGACGTGTGTGTGTGTGTGTGTGTGTGTGTGTGGAGGGGGGCTTGCTGTGCTCACAGTTGCCCTGTGCCTCTGGACCTGTCTGTCCTTTCCACCAGCTGTGAGTGTGCAGAAAATGCCCACCCCTGCCTCAGTTTCCCCTAAAGCAAAGAGGTTGCCCCGCCCCTGGGCATGGTCTGGCAGTGTTGTCTTCTCTCAGGACCCTGGGTGGGACCTCCAGCGAGTGCAGAGCCCTGTGCTGGTTGGGGAGCTGGGGCAGTGAGTAGAGGAGGAGCGGCTGGTCCCTCAGCTGAATTTTTGGGGCACCACTCCCTTCCCCAGAGGGCTGTGACCAGTCTCATTTCAGGCAGTGACTTTGGTCCTGTGGACATGGCAGGTCCGTCCTGGGCTGCTCAAGGATGTTCCCTCTCCCTGGGCTCCAGGAAGTTCATCTCTCGGCCTCTTGACGGTCCTCCATCTGGGGGGCTGTGACCTTCAAGTGCCCCCAAACTTAGCACTTTTTCCTCACTCACTGAATCCCTTCTGTCAGTAGGTGCCAGGTGCGGGGATCCCACAAACACCTCAAAGTCTCAGTTCAGGAGGGAGTGCCCTGTCTGGGGGCAGGTGGGGTCTATACTTTGACCATAGCATTTTGGAAAAGTGGAAGGAGATGGGGAGGGATGCAGCGGGGGTGGGGGGAACCCCTGGCTCTGGGGGCCCAGGCAGCGAATGCAGGAGCAGTGAATACGGGGTCTGAGTATGTGGGGGGAGGGGTCTGGGCTTCTGTGGGACTTACCTCCTCCTGCCCACCCGGAGAGAGGCTCATGTGACTGGGGCTCAATGCCCCCACTCCCCCAGCACTGCAGGGCTCCACACGGAAGCCAGGACTGGTTTCTGCTAGGTCCCAGGCCCGGCTGGATGGGGCCCAGAAGAGGTGTGGGACCCAGCGAGTGAGAGTGAGCGAGCGAGTGGGGCTGAGGAGGAGGGAGAGTCACCCGGGGCTGGATTGAAGCCGCAAGGAAATGCAGACCAGATGAACTTGGTGGGGGGGTGTCCACAGAATAGCTTGTCAGATGTTTGCTGTGTGGGTGTCAGTGTCTTGCTCCTCTTCTCCTCTCCAGTCTCTCCCACCCCCCGAAAGTCCGCACCCCCACCCTACTCCATTCCCCCTGTCCTTCCTGCTTCCTCCCTTAGCCTCAGTGTGTCGGCCTGTTGAATGGGGCAGTGAGCGGCATGGAGGGAGTCCCAGCTCCGTCTTTCATGGAGATGGGACAAGCAGAGTTGTCCCATGGCTTCTGTAGACCAGCTCTGCCTAGAGCCGTGTTCTGAGGGAGACATAGCTAGCAGGCTGTGCAGCCCACCTGAGCCCGAGTCCCTGGGGTAATGTCGGGGAGCCAGCGGCGTGCCCTGAACTCGCATATCTCACCTCCAGCACCCAACAGGAGAAGCACCCCAACTCGCGGGTCTGAGCGTCTGCGTCCGTCTGAACCTGAGTTTCGTTGGTGGTCTGAACGGAAGGAGGAGACTCAGGCCCTGCCTCCCAGGGGCTTGGGTCTGGGGGACCCCTATGTTGGACAAAACCTGAACTCCACCCTGTGCGTCAGCTCCGTAGCTGGGGCCAGTGCTGGGGGCTGGGGGCCCGGTAGGGGCAGCTCCCTCCAAGGTCAGGAGGCGGGGCCAGCTGGCAGAGACCTCCCCTCACTAGCACGGGTCCCAGCGGCCTCTGCCTCTGTTTACCTAGTTCCCGGCCCGGCCACGCCCTGCCCCGCCTCACCCTGTGCTACCTGGTTGGCAGATGTGTCTTCGGGACCTTGCTCAGGGCACCTGGCTCCCCTGGGCCAGTGTTCAGGGTGAGCTGCCCCAGGTTTGGGGTGGTCAGGGGGCTGTCACCAGCCAACTCCCCCAGCACCTTGGGATGGGGTCGGTGCTTCCCTCACCGGGCCAGAAATGCTGCAGCTGCAGCCTTGCGCTTTGGGGTGTAAGCCAGGTCTGGGAGACCCAGGCAGCTGGGGTCTTGGGACCGGTCCTGAGGCCACCACACTCTGTTCTCCGGTGTGCATTCTGATCCATTCTGATCCGGTCCAGGTCGGTGAGAATGAGCAGGGCTGTAGTCAGAGGCTGGAGAGGCTGAGCAGGGGAGGTGAACAGGGGGGCGGCTGCCCTTGTTGGGGACACTTGTCAATAATTAATGGCCTGATTGGGAATGCCATCAGCCTCTTACTGAAAGTGTGGTGTGAGGTATTACAGAGCAGGGGCCTGCGGGGTGGGCAAGGCCGTCGGGGCTGGGTGGGGTGCAGGCCCAGGCTGCGGGCCTCGCGAGAACTGGGTCTGGGGTGAGAGACCCAGCAGTGTCAGGTGTGGGCACGGTCCCGCTCTGGGGGGGCTGGGGAGCCCACTGCGGGCCTGTGCTGGGGCCGGGTGCCCTCACGGCCTGTACCTCAGGCTGCCCACCCAAGCACCGAGGACGGCCGGGTTTGCTGGGGAAGGCCTGCCCGCCTCCGAGGTCTGGGACGTCCCTGCGGGAAGGGGAGGTTTGTCCTGGGTCCCTGGGGGCCAGTACACACTCTCACCTACCTCTCCTCACCCCCGTCGCACAGAAGCCTGATGCCGCGCACCCTGGATGGGCAGATCACCATGGAGGAAACCCCCAGCTACTTCGTGACTCGGGAGGCCCCTGGCCGCATCCACGGCATGTCTCCGGACACAAAGCTGATCGTGGTGGTGCGGAACCCTGTGACTCGGGCCATCTCCGACTACGCCCAGACGCTCTCCAAGACCCCGGGCCTGCCCAGTTTCCGCGCCCTGGCCTTCCGCCACGGCCTGGGCCCGGTGGACACGGCCTGGAGCGCCGTGCGCATCGATCTGTACGCCCAGCACCTGGACAACTGGCTGCGTTTCTTCCCACTGTCCCGCTTCCTGTTTGTCAGCGGTGAGCGCCTGGTCAGCGACCCGGCCGCAGAGCTGGGCCGCGTGCAGGACTTCCTCGGCCTCAGACGGGTGGTCACGGACAAGCACTTTTACTTCAGTGCCACCAAGGGCTTCCCCTGCCTCAAGAAGGCCCAGGAGAGCGGCCGCCTGTGTGCCTGGGCAAGTCCAAGGGCCGGCCCCACCCCCGGGTGCCCGCCGCCGTGGTCCAGCGCCTGCAGGACTTCTACCGGCCCTTCAACCGCAAGTTCTACCAGATGACCGGCCAGGACTTCGGCTGGGACTGAGCAGGACAGGCCTGCCTGTGTCCTGCCTGGGGACACTCGGGAACCTCAATGGATGCCTGTCCCCTGGCCAGAGCAGCCTGTGTTCAGATGCTGGGTAGAGAAAAATATTTAAGAAATGCAGTTTGGATCTGCGTTCTTCCATGTCACCTTGAAGGTTGCAAGGTGGGGGTTGCAGGGGCCACCATGCGGGGAAATGGTCATCACACCAGCTCTCGCTACAGGGCACTGTTCATGTGCCAGGAGTGGTCCCAACCCCAACCCTCATACATCCCTTGAGGTGGGCAGTGAGCTTGGCAGCATGTAACAGATGAGCACCTGACGCTCAGAGAGGTTTAGGGCCAGCCTAATGACACACAGCTTAGACCTGGTGATCCTGGGCTCTCTGGTGAGCCCTGGGATGCTGAGCTATGTTGTCCCCATGTTCTGCGTGAGGACACTGAGGCCCTAAGTGGCTCACTTGAGGCCTAGGGCAGGATTAAAGTTGGATCTGTCCAACTCTTATACCCGTGACCTCAGCTAATTCCATACCTTCGTGCCCACTGGGTGCTTCCTTCTGGAAATCTGGTGAAATTGCCCAACAGTGAGTGTGACCGGCAGGGGTGGTGGTTCTAACAGCCTCCAAGCAGCCCAGACAGTCTGGCGCTGCCCATTGCAGGCCACGCCCACATCGCAGCTCCCACCCTCCAGACCCTGCCGGCTCTACAGGACGTGCCCACTCAGTGGGTCCCACCCAGTCCCCCAGGCCCTGGATGTCCCAGTTCCGTGTGTGACAGGCTCTCTCCCCTGGGGGATGGGCAGGAGGGAATGCCCATCTGCAGCCAGCTGCCTGCTCTGCTCCTGAGTGAGGCCAGACTCGGCGGTGCTACAGGGCCCTGGCCACCCCTCTGCCCCTGGGAGTGCGGAGGGTCCTTCTGGAATGACTGTCAGCTGCACCCAGCCACAGTGCTGCCCGCCAGGTGTCCACAGACTGCCCCGACAAAGGCCTCCAGGGACCCTTAGGCCCAGGCCTGACATGCCCGGCTGTGCCGGGCCCTCCCGGGAGGCTGCTGCACCCTCTCCACCCGAGGCCTCGGGTCCAGAGCAAATCCTTGGCCCTGATGTGGCCTTTCCACCCCGGGGTACTTGCAGCAGCTGCGTGTCCTGGGCCCCAGAGCCGAGATGATGGAGGATTTCCAGGGGAGCGGCAGCGCCCTTTTCTGGCTGACTATGAACCAGTGGCCCCCCCAGGCATGGTGGCTGCTATCTTTGCCACATGACCTCGAGAGTGGTATGGACCTGGGGTCAGCTGATGTGGGTCCGTGACAAGAGGTGCGACAGGAAGTGGGGAGGGAGATGGGGCCTCTGTCCTCTGCAGCCCAGAGCCCTGCCCCTGTTCCTGCAGGTTCTGGGCCCAGAGCGCACTCCTATCTGGACTGTCCCGAGGGGCCAACACTGTCTCTAGGCTCTGCCATCGGGGTCAGGCCAGGGGCAGGGCTGGGGGCTGCTCCCGAGAGACCTTGTTGGAAATGTGGTGGGCAGATGTGGGTATAATGTTCCTGTGGCCTCCTCCCCAGCTCCAACCTCTGATGTGGGTGCAGGGGGGCTGGCCCAAGTTGCAATAATGATGAGGAGGACGGAATTCCTGCTGGGTGGCAAGCACTGGGCTTGGCGGCTTGGCCCCGTTCCCGGGGCTGTGGCCCCACTTAGTGACTGTGTGGTAGCCTGCCACGGGCAGGAGGGGAGGCAGGAGCCTAGTTCCCAGCCTGGTCTATGCCTGTTTCTCCGTCTTCCTGGACACACCCTTGTCCAAACGTCTACCAGCTCATGCCTGGACGACTCCAGGACACCTCTTTTGTTCCCCTGCAATGAACTTCTTAGCTTGCCCGGCAGCCAGAGGCGTGTCCTCAGAGTAAACCAGATCCCATTATTTTAAAACACTCCAGTCTTCTCCCCCAAACCTCATTGCCTCCAGAATGAAGACCAGATGCCAGACCGCAGCTGAGCAGGCCCTCGGAGACCGGCCCCTGCTCTGCCAGCCCGCACGCTCCTCTCACTCGTGAGCTTCTGCCCCTGTCAGCTCCTTCCACCTGCCATGGCCTGGGTCCCCTTTGCACATGCTGTTCCGTCTGCCCGGAATGCATTTCCCCACAGAAGGTGTGGACGGAGGGGGAGCCGGCCTTAGAAAGGGGCGGCCGTGCTCTCACGCTGGGCTCACTCCTCCCTGCACTTCGCGTCCCTTTCCTGAGCTCACTGTCATGACCCACTTTTCCCTTCCTGAAGCCTCTTGGAAGCAGAGCTGTGGGAGCCACTAGTCTGTCTGGCTTTGGTGCCCAGAAGGCAGACTGGAAACAGTGGGGAGAAAGGGTGGACTGGCTCGTTCTGGTCATCGCCCTCCCAGGGGGAAACGGGGCCTGGCCTCCAACGCCCAGAGCCAGGTGCCTGGCTGGGGCTCAGAACACACTGAGGCAGATGTGGTGGGTCCTCCCGGCTACGTGTGGGGGTGGATCTCTGTGGGAGAGTCATCGGCCTTTCATTAAAGTCCCTAAATTGTTTGCCCAGCTGCTCAGTGGGTTTTCCATGTTGGAATGTTCCAGATGGGGCGAGAAGTGCTGATTCAGTTACCTTCTTCCTGTTCTGGTCCGTGGAGGAGAAAGACAGACTCCTTCTGCACTCCTGCTTGGCCAGCCGGACTGGGATGGGGTGGCTGGGAGTGGGGGCCCCAGGCCTCCAGGCCATGGTTGGTAGAGGCTGGGGGCCCAGCAGGACAGGAGGGTGCGTCCGGTCTGGGTGAGGACAGTGTTCTTTACCCCGCGGCTTCTGCCTGTGGCTGTTGGGAACCCTGAGCAGGCCCTGGCCCGAGTGGCCTCCATGCCAGGCTGGAGACGGGAGCTTCGGGCCCTGAATCTGCCCTTCCTGTGGGCCGGGCAGTATGTCCGCATGATGAATCTTCATTCTGGATGAGGAGAGGGGACCCAGAAAGTGCCAGTGGCGTGCCCTGCCCTCTTCCTTATCCTTGTACCCACATCGCGTGAGTGCTTGCCAGCTACCAGCCTGTTGCCATCTGTGGCGCCTGTCTCCCTCCCTCCCCTGGAGGATGCTGGGAGCCCATCTGCAGTCACCTGCTGACTCTTGTCCTCCCGTGAGGGGGTCCCCATCTCCAGGGCTGGAGGGCCTGCTTGCTCCCCTCCCAGGCTTCTAAGACTGGCTGCAGGGCAGCACCAGGTGTGGGAGGGGCGGCCGGAAGGAGGGGTACCATTCTGGCCAGAACCTGTAAGCCCCTTTCACCCCAGGAGCAGGGGTGCTTTGGGGAAAGGGCTGGTCTGCCTGGTCCCCGTGGCTGGTCTCCATATCGCAGAGTGGACGCTCCTGGGACCCGTCCTCTCAGCCAGATCCAGAGGCCCTTCCCAAACTGTAGATGTCCTCTTTCCTGGGAGCTCCTTGTTCGTATTAAGGAGCCGCTGGTCTGAGCAGGACCACGCCCCGCCCTACATCGCCGCCAGGACGGGCCCAGAAAAGCATGCAGCCCCTTGTGCCAATGGAAGCTGTGCAGTAAGGGGCTGGGAATTTGCTGACATCATGAACCCTGTGGTCCATTTCTGTGGGACTCTCCCTTTCTAGAAGTTTTCTCTTAAATTGGCCAGGGCTGACTCCTGAAGGCTCTGTCCTTGGGGGAAAAACCCAGGCCAGAGGGCAGGTTGGCAGCCAGGAGGAGGCTGGAACGGAGGGACAGGGCCTCAGGACCCGACGACTCCGTCCTGTCCCTCTCAGCCCTTGTGAGGCCAGGGCGGAGTGGGGGGGGGCGCTCTAGCAGGAAGTCCCCAGCTCCTGTGGCCCCCGGTCCTTCGTGCTCCTCCCTGGGCTCTCTGGTTCCAAAGTCACTCTTTCTCTGTTTCCTACGTGTCTGCCTGCAGCCTGCAGGAGCCCAGCCGTGTGGTGGAAGGGGGCAGCAGGGCCCTGCAGGTACGAGGCGGGCGGGCAGTGGTCAGGGGACGGAGGGCTGCTTAAGAAAAACCACGAGTGTGAAGCAGGCCCTTCATGTGTGTACCTGGAAGGTTTATAGACCCGTGTACTGATGAGAACGCGCACGACGTCCACGGCCGCAGGACTCACAAGAGCGAAAACCACCTAGCGTCCATCCACAGAAGAACGGATACACAGAACGTGGTCCCCCTGTGCACTGGGCTTTTCTTCAGCCACGGAAAGGGCTGAAGCTCTGATGCGCACCACAGAGTGAACACATCTTGGCAACACAAAAGGCCACTTGTCGTGTGATTGCCTTGATGTGAAACGTCCAGGACGGGGAATCCACAGAGACAGAGAGCAGAGTGGTGGTCACCAGGGCCCAGGGAGGGATGGGCACAGGTTTCCCTTTGGGGGTGGTGAACACGCTTAGGAACTAGATAGGGGTGCTGGTCACACAGCACTGTGAAGGTACCACATGCCACCAGATTGTTCACTCTAACGTGGTGATCTCCTTAAACGTGAACTTCATCTCTATTTTTTTAAAAAAGGACTTCCGTAGAAAACTCTGGCATATCGGGATGGGTTATTAATTCTCCCAGGACATGAAGGGTTCATTGAGGAGTGCCCACCACGGATGAAACCGGAGGGACTTTCAGGGGCACAACAATGAGGTTTCCCCCTGTGAGGGGCGAGGGGCGGCTCTGCAGCCAGGGACCTGGGCTGGGCATGTGTTTGCGGCCCAGGGCCCCCTGGCAGCAGCCCCTCCTTGGCCCCTTGCTTGGGGAGGCCAAGCTGGCAGGGGCTGGCCTTGCCCATCTCACCTCCCGTGCACCCCGGAAGACCCCGGGCTGCTCTCAGGACAGCTGGTGAGTGTGGGGGTTCTTGTGGAATAATCTGGGGCACAGCCTGCACCGGACAAGCTGGCTTGGGTAGAGGAGGTTTGCTTGAAAACCCAGGTAGGGTTGAGGGTGGGTGTGCTGGGCACGGCCTGTGTTGACTCCTGGAGCCGTGTGCTGGGGTTCAGAAGCAGGGCCGCCCTCTGGACAAGGGGGTCAGGCCTGCATCTCCAGACAGGCTGTGGGCAGGGCCTGGCCGGGAATCCCTGACGGTCTGGCTTGAGGGGGACTCCAATGACAGCAGGCCATCAGTGCTCAGGAGACCCTCCAGATGCCCGCCCCCCTGTTGGCCACCCAGCCTTTGGTGACGACCCTGCCCTTGAGCCCTTCTCCCCTGGGACGTCTGGCCCCACCTTCAGAAATGGTGAGCGTCCTCTAACTCGACCCCCAGCACGGGCACTGCCCAAATTTCCAGGCACAAGAGGCTGAGGACTCTGCTGTCCCTCAGAGCCAAGCTCCTGGCTTTGAGGCTGAGCGATGTTTTATACTGCTTTGTCTGAGCCACATTGCATGTGCTTTTTGCCAGAAGAGCTGTATGAAAAGTCAGTCAACCAAGACAGTGAACGCAGAACTGTTGCCAGGAGGATTTCCTACTCAAGGATCCTGATGAAGAGGCAAGTTGACCCTGGGCAGCGAACAATCGGAGATCTTGTTCTCACTGCCTCTCTGCTCCCGGCCCCCCGCGGTGGCCCCGAGTGCCGGAGATCGACAGCCACCCACAGGTCAGACCCTGTCGTCTTCTTTTGGCTTCCAGGAGGGAGGACCAGGCATCTGTGGAGAGCCCGTCTGGAGACATAGCCTTCGGCCAAGCTCCGAACAGCAAGCTCGCGTTCCACGAGAGGATGGGAGAGGGAGTGACCCTGCAGGGGCGAGTCGTCTGCCAGCCACACCACTCTGTTCAGGAGAAGTGTCTGGAAACTGTCTGGATTGGGTTGAGGAGGGGGGTGAGGAGCCCCCTTATACACAGGATGGACAGTGGGGGGCGGCTAGTGCTTCCGTCTCTGGCTGGTCCTGCGGGGGGCAAAGTAGAGAGACACACAGGCTGGGAGGGAGCATTGCCGGGGTGCAGATCGCAGGCAGGCCCGGAAGAGCAAGAAGAAAGAAACCGGGCTGCCATTGTGCCTCAGCAGTCCACTGCCTGGTGTGATGTGCCCGGAGGAGCCCAGAAGTCCAGGGACGAAGAAGGAAAGGAGGCAGAGGTCAATGATGATAATGCCCTCTGGCGTTTCCTGTGCCCAGAAGAACGTGTGAGAACTCAGCGCAGGGCTCTCACCAGGTAGGCGCTCATCAGTGTTATTCTGTTTCTCCACCAGGTAGCTGTGTTATTAACCCCATTTTCCAGGTGGGTAAACCGAGGCTGTGTCAGGCCGTGTGTGATGGGAGCATGCACATCTCGGTTCACCTGCTCACAGCTGAGCCGTGATGCCCGAGCTGCAGTGGGAGGGGTTCATGTGGACACCCCTCAGAGCCGTACCTGGGCTGGACAGGTGTGGCCATCACCTGGGGCCTTGGTGTTTCAACATGTGATTTTTGGGGGGCACACGTAGTCCCTAACAGGGGGTCAGGAAGGCAGGGGCAGAAGTCACAGCGACCCCCTTGCTGGCCTGGCGGAAAGCTGACAGTGTGCTGTGAGCGGCTGTGGGGGCCCCGGTGGGGGGACCACAGGCTGCCTCTCAGAGCTGAGAGCGGTCCTGGCCCAGCGAGCAAAAAACCAGGGACTTCAGTCTTACAAATGCAAGGAAGTGAATTCTGTCAACAACCACGCAACTTGGGAGGATCCTGGGGACCTCAGACGCTATCCTGGCCAACACCTGGATGGGGAACTCGGGGCTTCCGACTCACAGACACAGTGAGGCCATACTCGGGTGCTGTGCCAAACTGCTGAATTTGTGCTCGTTTGTTACGCAGCGTTGGAAACTAATACAACAGGGTGGGCCAGCCAGGAAGAATGTTCAGGAAGCAAGGAGCCAGGCTCAGACGAGGTTCATGCCGCCTTCACTGTCTACGGTGAGGTGTAGAGAAGGATCCGGAAGCTAAAGGATGGTGGTTCCGTCAGCACCAATGGCTCCTGCCCGTGGGCCCAAGTGGGTGGGTGGCTCGCCCAGGTCACCTACCCTGCCACTCCTCCCCAGAAGTGTTGGGAAGGCTGGTGCCACTCTGGGTGAGACTCCGTGGGGTGCGGTCTGGTTTTTATTAACTATCATAAGCTCAGTGTTAATCCCAGCCAGAAATGAACATTTACTCCCTGACCCGTGCTAAACACAAGGGCTTTAAGATGCCAGGTCCTCAGGAGCCCCCGTCCGCACAACAGAGCCTGGGCTCTGGAGGACAGGGAGGGCAGGGGAGGACGTGCCAGTCCTGACGGCCCCCCGGAGCTGGGAGACAATGGCGGAGCAGCCGTGAGGGTTTGTGTGCGGCCCCGGAATCTTTTCTGGGGACGTTTCTAGTCCTGTGACAGGCTCGGTGTGGCCCGAGGGCCCCGGCTGAGAACCCCAGGGTCAGATGGGTTTAGGGACTGGTGGCCTGTCTTAGCTACTTCCCATTCACCCCGTTGGGGATGGAGGCACGCCTGCCCTCGGCTTTGGGGACGGTGGTCACTCGGCTCCCGGTACTGCAGGTGAGACTGACGGCCGTTTACCATCCTGTGTCCTAGCGGCCCGAGGCCACGCGGGGCCACGGGCCTGGTGCTCGGGGACAGTGAGCCAGCAGGGGCTGCGGGCGGCAGGCTGTAGGAGCGGGGGTGGCAAGGTGCCCCCCGGTTCCCCTGGGAGGACGTGCTGCGTCTCATGGGCCGGCAGGGGACCCGAAGCCCACTGCTCAGGGACAGGTGGGAGCTGTGCTCGGTCTGATAAGGACGATCCCTTCCACGCCAGCCGGGTACGCAGCGGGGAGGGGCTTGCAGTTAGGCCCTTCCAGGCCTGCCTGGGGTCAGATGTCAGAGCAGTGTGTAATACCGGTTCTTAATTTGAGGCCTTACACCGAAGGCGCCTGGGATCCTGCGTGGTGGGGGCCAAACTTTCTATGGTCGGATCCTGGGGGAGGACGACCGATGTCACCAGCAGGATCCACGTGTGAACACGGGCCGCGGTTCCACCGTGCAGACGCCCAGGGCGCGGAGCTCCCCGGAACCATCTCGCTCCTCTCCCCTCCTCTGAACGCCTCAGCTGACTCCGTTTTCTGAGTTGTCTTCACCTGTGCACACATGGCGGGTGGCCCGGCCCAGGGCCCAGACCGCAGCGGCGGCCGGGGTGGCTGCACGTGTCACAAACGCCGCTCTGTAAATTCTCTCCCCGGGAACACCACCGTTTTCTTCCCTGCACGCACACGCAGGTCCGGTTTTAAAGGCGGTTCGGAACACCCCACTGTGCGCGACCAGGAGAATCTCAGGGCGAGAAGCCGCGGTTCCCCGTCAGGCCGGAGGACGCTCGCGTTTGCCAGCCGAGCGCCACGGGGGCCGCGCCCGCAGCTGCCAACGGACCCGGGCTCTCCCTGGGACGGCGCTCTTGCTGCTGGGGCTCGGAGCCCAGAGACGCGTTCCTTCGGCCCCAGTGCGGCTCCCTCTCTGCCCCGGAAGTTAACCTCTGTCAAAGGTGACTCACCAGGAAGAAAACGTGTCTGCGCCTGGGGGACAGTGCGGGGCTCGGGGCGTCCCTCTCACTCCGGCGACGCCGCCGTTCGGCCGTGGACGGCTGGGCAGAAAATCGATGGTTTGGCTCTGCTGACAAAAATGCTCCTGTCAGCGCCCGCGCGGGAGACCGTCCACACACCGACCCCGACTTACGGTGGAGCCCGGCGGCGGCCTGTCGCCTCACAGACGAATCCAGAGACAGTTCGGTCGGCCCGTGTTCGCTGTGACGGGCTGTGTCTCCTCGCGGACAGCGGGCGCCGAGCGCCACGGCGGCACCGGACCGCACTGTGAACGCAGCCGCGGGCTCCGGCCCGAGGGCGCCCGCTCCTCCTCTGAAGGCCCTCGCGCGGCGGCCCCGCGTCCAGGTGAGTTGTCCCGGCCCCTCGGTGTCCGGTCTGAGACAGTTCGTCGGTCTCTCCGTTTCCGAGCGCTGTGCGCGGGGTCTGTAGAACGTCCGCCTGGGTTTGTCGGAGGAGTCCTTCTGACCAGATCAAGGTCAGGATCAGGGGGAAGAACCCTTCTGTGCGTCCCATCGGAGGTTCAGGCCGTTGGAATGTCTCTGCCACCGGGAGTCACTGCTCTGTTCTTTGTCACTCACGAATATTCGGGGAGACAACTTGGTGTCATGCCCGTGTCCTGTGTCGCCTGAACGGTTCCTCGCTAACCTTGGCGTCTGTTGCTGCCCCGAGCGTTTGCTTTGAATTCCGGAAGTTCTTTGAGCAACCATTTCCCCTCCTTTGCGGAATCACTCCGGCGGCATCTGCCTGACGTGCATGGGAGTTAGCGGACCCAGGGAGAATGTCACTGCATGCACACGTCAAGGGCACACAATGGCGTGAGCAGTTCCAAGAAGCCACTCTGTGCAGATGCCCCCGTGAGAGAAATGACCCAGGGCCCTGCTCCCGGCTTAGGTTCTGCTCACTAATGTGACTTTACGGTTAGATCGAAAGGCACCCGAGTCGTCAGACCGACGTCGCTGCCACCAGCGTGTCACTTTGTCAAGAGGACAGTGTGCCGGTCATAAAGAGGGGTGGCTGGCTGGGAAACCGATTACAGCCGCGCAGCAGAGACGCAGCCTCCCCCGCGGGCTGCCAGTCCCCTCCGACACATGGGCCCTCAGCCCTGTCTGCACCTTCGGGGACCCTTGTAGAGGTCGGTTCCGGGCCTTTCTGAGTGTGCTCACCACAGTGTCCGCGTTGTGTGCACCTGGGTTGTGCACGCGGAGAGCTGAGCGGGTGCCCCTCGCTGCTGACATCTGCTTCGTTCCGACCTTGCTGTGGTACCCGCTGGGCAGCTTCCAAGGACAGTATCCAGAAATTCACCCCGAAGGCCGAGCCGGGAGACTGAGGGATGGTGTTCACCGACCCCCTGCTCCACAGGGCAGGGCCTGGTTTGCACCCATGGGAGATCAGGCTCCCACAGTCCCAGCCACCAGCCCTCTGGGGGGGGACAGTTTTCCTGCTTCCCTGGCCTAGCGGGCAGGGCCCCTCAGCTGCTAGCGCAGCCTCTGAGAGGGGTCCCTCACTCCAGAAGTTTCCGAGACGGCCCATCCGATGCCGGCAGTGCAGGCCGGGGCCCTCAGTCCTGGCAGGACCCGGCTCCCAGGCAGCCGCAGGGGGCAGGGGTCGTGGGCTCGGCTTCCACCCCCCCGGAGTCTGTGCTCAGTGAAGCTCTGTGCGGGTGACCCGTGTATGGGAGACACTCGGCAGAGCTTTTTGCTCAAGCCCCCAAAGACTCGCGGGTCCCGGAACCTCCAGAATGTTCTCCAACAGGGTGTGCTGTTTAGTCAGCACTTGGTACAGACTGTGGGGCATTTGGCGTTGGTTAATTGTGTCTGTGTGAATTAAGCTTTTGGCTCAGGCTGGGAGGGAGGGGCCAGGAGGGGTGCTGGTTCTCCGTGGTCAGGGCGGCCCAAATGCAAGGCCGGAGGATGGGGACCATGTGTAGCAGGATGAACTGAACATGGGTACGTGGGTGTGCGGATTCTCGCCTGCAGACTTCAAAGGAAGCTCTGAAAGTTAGGGGACGAGAGCTCTTGCGTGTGGTTAGAGCAGATGGGAGGCCCTCTTTGAGAGGCTCTCAGAGGAGGGCCTGGGATAGTTTCTGAATTCGTTATCACTGCTGGGACGGGAGCAGCTGTGTCCCCTGCCCATGGGTGGGGAGAGTCCGAGGAGGTGGCCTCAAGATCCTCTCAGGCAAGTCGGGTGAGTGGGGAACGGGGGCCAAGGGGCTTCAGGTCATCTTATTATGATCTCAGCCGACTGGAGCCCTTAAGCCCCTCTTGCCCTGTAACCTAACGTAGTCACCTCTTGGGGGATCAGGGCATGGACATCTTTGGGGGCCCATTACTGCGCCCACCACAAGACCCATCCCCATGAGGTTTTGAACCCCGGGGTGCGGGGCATCTTGCCCCCCCCCCCACATGTCCCAGAAAGTGCCGTGCAGAGGAGGCTCTCGGCATATCTGCTGGCTGGCTGGGTGGCTGGGTGGCCAGCGTGAGGAGGCCAGAATCTCACACAGGACCTGCCGTGTCCCCTCTTACAGACATTATTAGCAAGACACCGAGATGAACACAAACCTCATTCACGTCTCTGGAGCAGCCCTGGCATCTGATGGAGCAAGAGTGTTCCCAACCACACGGCGAATAAAGAGACAGGTGAGAGGAGGGTTAATGATGGATTGAACTCACTCTATCCAAAATACTACCACTATACGCGTTATCAGTGAGGTATTTTATACCCTTGCTTCTTATTCCAAGTCTCTGAAAACCGATGTAACTTCTATAGCACCTCCCAGATCAGCCACGTTTCCAAGGCTTGCAAGCCACGTGTGGCTGGTGGCCGTGGTAGTGGGTGTCATGTTTCTGCGTCACTGGGAATTTGCAGAGAGAATGTTTTGTAGTTCAGAAGAAGCAATACCACTTCCGGGTGGAGAATAACCAGCTGGCGAGTTCCCATCATTGCGGTCCATCCTCCCTCTCTCCCTCTTCTGCTCCTTCAGCCTTTTGGGGACCGTGGCCGTTCTCCTCACCCCCAGAGGGTGCTTGCCTGAGTCACTCATTGTTTTAGGCTTCTGTTTCTTCCTCTGTGGAGTGGAGAAGGTAGTTCTCACTCCCCTGCATCGTCAGAAGGCCTACATAGCAGGCTCCTGGCCCTGGTACCTGACGCCTGCACGTCCCTGTGCTCACCACCATGCGCAGACCCGAGGTGGGCCCTGCTCCTGGCACCCGAGGACATGGCCCTGGTCGCCAAGGAGCTCCCTTCCCCAGAGGCAGGGCAGGGAAAGGTTTCCTGAGAACCAGGAAATGGTATAAGGCCCGTGCTAAACGCTCAGTGCACGAAGGTCAGGAAAACAGCCCTGTGACCCAAAGATGAGATCCGTGGACGGGGGCTTCTGGGACTCTGTGCTGAAGCAGGAGCCGGCTGACCAGGCAGACGGCACAGGAATGCCACCCCACGGTGCTTGCGTGCCTTGCTGCGGGCGGAGAGCCCGCCTCGCCATGCAGGCTGGTTAGCCAGTCCCGGAGGGGCTGCATGGCTTTCCCCACATTCACAGGTGATAGAAGAGTCCTCGTCCTCTGTAATCTTTACTCCCTGCCCTCGGTCACCTCAGTGCTCATGAAAGGATGGGAAGGGACACACTTTGGAGAAGAAAATCTGGGGTAGCATAACGATGGTCTGTGGTTCTCCATGAGATAAAGGGACAGGAGTCAGACGCTGTTCTGGATTCGGGTCTAGTTCTGGAAGGCTCTGTGGACACATGGAGAAACAAGGTCTGGGTGTTGGGGCAACCCAGAGAAATTCTGGAGTGTTCCGTCGTCTGTGTGGCCAGGACTCTGAGACATCTGGGGCCCCTCACAGACGGCGGGCCGTAGTGGGCGGCTGGCAGAAGCAGGGAGTTTGCATTAGTATCTGTCTACGCTTCACAGAGTTCAGAGCGGATCAGCCACAGAGTGAAGCTACCCCGGGGTCTCGGTGAGGACTTGTGGGAGCCTTTGTGTGTGTCCCCTTGTCTTCCCTGCTGCCTAGCAGGTGGATAATCCCCAGGAAAGACGACCCCTGGGCACGGCGTAGGACGGTCTCCTGAGGTTTGGCATGGCTGCCTGCGCAGGTGTGGCCAGCGCGTTCGTTCACCACGCAGGCCCTCTTGAGTCCGCGTTGCTGGACATCTCTGCCCGGAATCTCAGACTGGCCTTCAGACGCCTCCATTTCTGGAGGCATCAAAACCAAGCCCCATTATCTTGTCTGCAGCACCTACAAATTTGGGGAAATTGCTTGCTCCTCAAGGTCTGCCAAATTTCCTGATTCCCCGGGCTGCCCGGAGTGCCCTTCCTTGTCCGCCTAAGGCCTGGTCCTGGGGCTGTTTCCCTGGGAGGGCTCGGTGGCCGTGGATTTATAACCAAAAGCAACTTTTCTTCCTTGAAGTGACTGGTCCTACCCGATTCAGTGAACGTGGTCTCCCGTGTGACCCTCCACTGGACCCACAATCGATGTGTCCAATTCCAGTCTGGTGAAAAGTCAAACAGATGCTTCTTGAACCCATGCATTAAATGCCACGAGAGGTAAGAGTTTCTGGATTCTCAGGGCTCAGTGAAAATCGTATCATTTTTAAATGTTTAACTTCAGCTTCTGAAAGTAGTTTTACTAAATTGCTGTGGACTACAGATGGCCTCACAAGAGAGGGGGCTTCTTGGAGTAGCCAGAACATAGAACATTAGCAAGACACCAACCATACCCCAAACACGTACAGTAACATTCCCCACAAGTCCTGTTAGTCCTAAGTGAAAAGTTCTGTTTGGTGGGACCTCGGCTCTGAAAGCTGTGTGAGCTCAGAAGTCTGTTCCCAACTGTTTATTCTATGAAGCGTCAAGGATCCAAAGAGCCTCTAGGCCTTTTCCTGGGGGCCGAGGCTGTGGGAGGCGTGCCGGCCCGGGGCTCAGAGCTCGCCCCAGCAGGTGACATGGCTGTCTGTGCCTGCCAGGACTTAGCGGCTCTGGTTACTTCATTACTGAGAGTTTTCAGGTCTGAACGGTCTGATGAGAGCTCATAATCAGAATAAGGTAACTTCCCAGGAAATCTGCTTGTCTGCAGGGCACACAACACAAGGTAATAAAAACCATTCCAAAAATTTGTTTAGACAAAGTGTCTCTAAGGCTAACCATTAAGCCTGTCTTAAGGCACTGAATATTACCTCTGATTTGTAACTGGGGATGGACATAATTTTTATAAAGGAAAAAAATCTCAAGATAGAACATATAATTATTCTAGGACATAATTTTTTTTTTTTTACCAACAAGTAGAGAGATTGGATAAGTCTGGGGTGGACATCTCTATTCTTATAAAATTTTATGGGTAGCTCTGACATACATCTCCCATTGAGAATCTCTGGCCTAGAAAATGTTCGAATTAGACAAGTAAGTTTGAGGCCCACTAAACATCCTGAGATTGTGGCTGGTAACTCAATTCCCTTGTGGGCAAACAGGCACAGTGCTCCCAGGGAAATAGAGGGAATAGGAGGGAGTTATTTCATAAAGGGGTTTGGTCAGTATGCTCACCTATGTTCACAGCTATTATGGAAAGCCAGGGCACTGAAGAGGATGCAGGGGGCAGGGGCTCAGTCAGTTGAGGACCCATCTCCTGTTTTTGGCTCAGGTCACGATCTCAGGGTCATGAGACTGAGCCCCGAGTTGGGAATCTACACTCAGTGGGGAGTCTGCTTGGGATTCTCCCTCTGCCTCTGCCCCCCATGGCTTGCGTGCACTCTCTCAAAGAAATAAATAAAATCTTTATTAAAAAAATAAAAAAGAGGATCCAGGGGAGACTCCCGAGTAGCTCAGCATTTCTTTTTCTTTTCTTTTCTTTTTTTTTTAAAGATTTTATTTATTTATTTGACAGAGATAGAGAGAGACAGCCAGTGAGAGAGGGAACACAAGCAGGGGGAGTGGGAGAGGAAGAAGCAGGCTCATAGCGGAGGAGCCTGATGTGGGGCTCGATCCCATGACGCTGGGATCACACCCTGAGCCGAAGGCAGAGGCTTAACCGCTGTGCCACCCAGGTGCCCCTTGACCCCGCTACTCTTTCCTGTAGCCCTCACGCTGTCAATGCAAGCACGAACCTAACTGTCTAGCACCCGTTTTTATAGGAGAGAGAACAAACCTTTGTGGCTTTCAGAGGGATCTGCGGGGAAAATCCTAGAGATGGTGTTTCATGAAAAAGATATTCTGAGGGTTTTATTTTGTTTTTTTGTTTTTTCTGCATTTAGGATCCAATTTTGGGAAAGCAAAAATAAAGTTGTCAGTGGAGATTCAGACACTTAAGATAGGATCACGAGCTCCTGGGAACCAGTCTTTGGTTACCTATTTAATCAAGGTGGAAATAAAATTTTGAATAATAAACACAGAAGGCAAAGTGCTGGTGAAGAGCCTTAGTTCTTCTATAAGGTGAAGCACCTTTGGGTTTTGGTCGTCCCCTTAAATCATCAGTAAAGTTGACATTGAGCACACACATTTATTCCGTTAAGACCCAAAGTCTGCTAGTCAGGGAACGTCAAGAGTAATTTTCCTGCTCCAAGAGGGGGCATCAATCTGTAAACTAAGAAGGAAGCCCAGCAAATTTGGGCAAACCTCACTGAAATTGTACCACGTTTCATAGCTCCTTTCCAGACCCAAGTATTATGAACCCAAGGCAGATAAAAATCACTTTTCAAGTTTTGGCCTTTATTATGTTCTTTCATATCCTGCAGCAAACTGACTGTCATTTTAGGACATTTCTGTCTCGGGGGATCTGAGGGGGCAACACAAATTTCACGGTCGCAGTAAGGCATGATGGATTGCGAACACATCAATGCTATCTTCAGTTTGATCAAGACCTGTTTTAGAAACGTTATTTGGTCCAATTCTGTCCTTTCTAACCTCTTTCCCTGTCCCCAGTCTCATGGCTTATAGTCGTTGTTTCTCTTTGATTCATTTTAATTGGAGCAGCTCCTCTGCTCTGCTTGTCTTCTGAGACGTTGACATTTTCATAGACTACAGCCCCACCCCCATGAGAAGAAATAGAATGTTTCCCATTGAGGGTCTTCTGATATTTCCTCGTGGTTCGATTCAGTCACTCGTCGCCAGTCAGAATTCTTTGTAAGTGGCCTTTGCAGGGTGTCACGTGTGGAGGCCCATGACGCCAACTGCCCCTCGCCGGAGATGTGATTCCGACCACAGGACCCTGGTAGAGTTGCAATTTTTCCCCTTGTGACCGATAAGTAATCTGTGGGCAGATGGCCATGCAAATAACCTTTTCTGTGTGCAACTACCCCACTAAATTTGACATCCATTAATGATTCTTGCCTTTACCAACCTTTCTATGGTGGTTGCAGTATGGTAATTTTCCAAATCAGCATTCCTCCACCCATACCGGCTGGCAGTTGGCATCCTACTGTAAGCAGCAACCCTCCTTTCTGCCCCATTTATTTATTTATGTATTTATTTTTGATGTGGACTCCTGATTTTTTAAAAGTAAATTCATTACAATTTCTTAATTGTCTCTGTGTTCAAATTGTCCCATGTGATCAGTGGGAGCCCTGTCAAACTGACCCTTGCATCCTTTAGGCCTGTCCCCATCATCTTTTTTGGAGTACTTCCCTGTTTTTTGGTATATGAAGGCATTTCAGGCTCCTCTTGGCCTTTTCTGCCCCAGTCCTGGAAAAATCAGCCATTTTTCCTGGGAGCCTTGGTTTCTGTTAGTGAGGAAGGGTGTTAGGGGCCAAGATCTGGGTGCTGGGTGTGCTCATTCTTGCTGGGGTGTCTTTGCTTTGAGATTCTTTCAGCAGACAGAGCTAGAAAATAAACACGTGTGCACACACACATCCACGTGCGTACAGACACATACATGCACACAAATGCTGGCATTCACACATGTGCCTGTCTTGGAGGTCATGTGTCCACACTGATAGCTCCTCTTCCCCCCTGTCCTGCACGACATATTCGTAGTCTGCTCCCAACACCATCAACACCTTTATTTGCTCAGTCCTATCATGGACCTAAAATAGCTTCAGAGCTGCTAAACAGTTTCTACTATGACAAACAACAAATCTGGTAGAGTTCAGGATTTTTTTGTAGTTTCCTGCTGCGCTGCCCACCTGCCGCCCTGCCCCACCAAGACAGAGTGCACAGGTAGTGAAATCCTGGATTCGTGAGTGCCTGGAGTTCTTCTCAACCCCTTCAGTGGGGCGATGACAGCCATTCACAGTGCAGTTGGATTAATTTGTTTCAGTTTTCTTTAGTTTCAGGGTTTTAATCTTCCCATCCTTGTCTAAGTATGTAGACGGTGCTTCAAACACTTGAAATTGCATGAACAGCTGAGACGCACCCCCGTCCCCCGTCTCTTGTAGATCCCAACCTCGTTGTTTTCTGGTTTATCTCCTTGTGTTTCTCTGTGCAAAGGCAAGCATGTGTGTACGTGCACACACGCACGTTTTCTTATCTCTTCTTCCTTAGGCAAAAGGTAGCAGACTCTATGTGCTCTTTCGTACTTTGCTTTTATCACTTAACGTGTCTTGGAAACGACCCCATATCTGTTCATAGTGAGCGTCCTCATTGTTTTTTGAGACTACACTGTGCTCCATTGTGGAGGCAAAGCATAGGCAATCCAACCAATCTCCTACGATCGGTCAGTAATCCATGACAAGTTCATTAGCCCCTTCTCTGCCTTTAAAAAAACGGTGATAAAATACACACAAGGTAAAAATGACTATTCTGGGGGTGCCTGGGTGGCACAGTTGGTTAAGCATCTGACTCTTGGTTTCGGCTCAGGTCACGAGCTCAGGGTTGTGGGATCAAGTCCCGCGTGGGGCTCCGTGCTCACCATGCAGTCTTCTGGGAATTCTCTCTCTCCATCTCCCTTTTCTCCTCTGCTGCTCACACTCCGTAAATAATAAAATAAAATAAAATAAAATAAAATAAAATAAAATAAAATAAAATAAAATCTTAAAAAGTGTCTGGAGAGGAAGAATAAAGTAACTTTACAGCTGAGAAAACTGGCAGATTCACCTTGACCTGGTGATCAAGGTGAATGACTTGGATGGACGTCAGGTGCCCCTGCTATGATGTGGTGAGAGGGCACCTCACCTCGATGAGGTTATCCCCCAAAACCCATAACCCTGGTGCAATCACAGCAAAACACCAGACAAACCCAGACTGGGGGCATTCGACAGGACACCCAGCCAATCCTTCCTGAGACTGTCAGGGTCAAGAAACACAGGGAGGGACTGGAGGCCAGAGGAGGCCAGGGGGCCTGACCAGCGAGTGCAGTGTGGTCCCTGGGCAGGCTCCAGGGACACAAAGAGGACATTAACGGGAAAGCTGGTGAAATCCAAGTCAAGCCTGGAATTTGGTTAGTAGTAACGCGCCACTACCAGCCTCTCCGTAGTGACAAAACGCTGCGAGTACAGAGGACGTTTGCAAGGGGGAGACCGGGTGAGGGGTATTCGGGGCTCGCTGTACTATCTTTGCAACTTCTCTGTAAAACTAAACTGATTCCAAAATAGAATGTTTATTTTGGAAAACTGCTAAAGATCAGAACGCTGGCACACTGGCTCTCAGCATATTGAAAATGCAAACAGCAGTTAAATAACGGTGAATAACAGAACATTTGGATCAGACATGTTTACTGTAGGAAATAGTATCTTAAAAAGTCATTCTCACTGGGCTTTTAGACAACGGTCAGGTCCTCTATCTACTTGTCACACTTCTGACCAAAGCTTCTGTGTCTTTTCAGTGAGGAAGTCAGACGCCAAAGGTGTGTCAAACGTCCTTCAGCGTGCTGACATCAGCCAAGACGTCCTCATCCTTTAGCTCCTGACCTTCTGGCAAGATGAACATGTGACCTCTTTGCTCACGGTCATCATCCAGGTGTGTTACCTGAACGCTAACTTCCTCTGGACCTACGTGTACAAGAGGTGGGCTTAGGTGAAATTAACTGTGAATTAGCCAAGGTACGTTAGAGAAGTGACATTTCCAGGCTAGTGTTAGATTTTCTCTGGTGCTGAGCCATTTGTTGACACAACTGCTGGATCCTGTAAGGATCTGGGTGGTGGGACGGGGTAGGTCCAGGCATGAGGATGATTCATGACTCTTCAGGTGACTGGGAGGGGTGGGTGGGGGGGATGTGGAGCGAGTGTTGACTGTACCCCATGGAGATCTGCACGCTCCCACCGTGGAGCCAGATTTTGAAGGCTCTTTAGCCAAAGTCGAATTCTATCCAAGCACGTTTGTTTTGCTAATAATTTCATGCTGGTGTTTATTTATTTTGTTTTTAAAAGATTTATTTATTTATTTATTTATTTATTTATTTAGAGCGTGTGCACAAGCAGGTAGGGGGAAAGGGAATACTTAAGCAGACTTCCCGCTGAGTGGGGAGCCCCATGTGGGACTCGATCCCAGGACCCTGAGATCATGACCTGAGCTGAAGGCAGAGCTTCACTGACTGAGCCACCCAGGCGTCCCTCATGGTGGTTTTTAAACGACGCTGGCCTATTCAGTGACCAATGAACACTTTTAAAGTTTCAGTGTGGACCCTTCATAGCTCGAGCTCTGTATTTAGAGCAGCGGAGAGGCAGGGCCTGCAGGAGACAGGACCCCCCCCCCCACCCCCNAACCCCAGTGGCTGTCCAGTTGGCAGCGGTCTGGGCAGTCTGGTGTGGCCCCCAAACTGCCACTGGTCAGGGCGGGGGGGGGGCAGTGCTGTGGGCTCCCGCCGCACAGTAACTCCCCCTGGAGACAGATCACTTACCTCTCAGTCGTGAGCACTCAGCTTGGGCTTCAGAAGGGGGGATATGTTATGTGACCCGGGTGTGGCCAAGGATGATATCCTGTTTCTCTGGCCACGGTGCTGGGTTCAAGGATGCAGGAAACCATGTTGCACCATGTGTCAGATCCTCCTTCTGTTTTAAGGCAGAATGATCTTTGGTGTGGTGAACTTCCATACTGAACTTTTCCAACAGGTTTGGAAAGCCAGTCAGATGCTACTGAAACTTTATAAATATTAGACAAAGCACACACCTATGACCTGGTTCTTAAGTAAGGGGTGTTAGGTCCCACCCATAGAAATCTGGTTTGATCGGCCTGGGGTGTGGCCTGGGCATTAGGTGGTTTCATCCCAGGTGATTCTGTCTGCAGTGAACGTTGAGAACCACTGCCCTGGGGCCTGCAGGGGAGGGCAGGAAGCAGGCAGGCAGAGAAGGCTTCTTGGAGGAGGGGCTGTGAGCCTTGTAAGCAGAGCCTTGAGGAAAGGCACAGGACCAGAGGCCGCACTGGGGGTGGGAAAGAACCAGCTCATGTCCCTGGATGTTGTAGTTGGGATCTTTTGGGTGCAAGTGAGAGAAAATGCAGTCCGCGTACACTTCAGTGGAGAGGGGGTTTGCTGGTGTCAGCACTGGCTTCAGTGGAGCTCGTGGGGAGTTCAGGACCTCAGCCTCCCCGGGGCGGGGGTGGTCCTGAATCAGAATCTTCCTGCTCACCAGATCCCTGGGGGTACTTGTCTGCACACTAAGGTTTGAGAAGCATGGCTTTAGAAGATGGAAAATGAGAACTGAAATTTATCAGGACGGAATATTCCGGCTAGCCAGGGGTTTCCTGCAAGCCAGCACAATCATTATATCTGCAGATCTCGTCTCCTCGATTTTCAAGTCTGTGTGTGTAAGCCCAAGGAGCATTACTTTACTGGCCCAAGCTCGGGGCATGTGGATGGCACACTGTCCCACATGGGCCCCTGGGTCTCCCCAGCCTTATCCCTCCATTGAAACAATATCTTCCTCCTCTCTGTGTCTCGGCATGCGGTGCTGCGTAAGCATTTCACTCCTGGGAGGAGCTGGACTAATCACTATAAAAAGAAAATAAATTTTTAATTCATCATTAGGAATTGCTTATTTCCATCCTTGGCTCTGATATTGCCCTCTGTGCTCATTTCCTACATGATAAGAAGTGTAAGGAACTATCCATCCCGTGTATGTTAAAGACGCAGCCCATTCTCGTTACTCCTGTAGCTGAGCTGAGGAAGTCACCTCGAACCCTGAATTAGCAAGCGCTGAAGCGTGTCCCCCGGGGGCATGTGGGCTTAGATTCCTGCGAGCCCTGATCACAGCATTTTCATCAGCTGATCAATACGTAACCTGTTTTCCCAGAACCTGTGCTTAAAGACACATTGTTTAATATAGACCGTGGGTACATGCACATTGAACTCACAGCCTGAGCCCCGGATGTAACAATATACTTTCTCCAGAGCCCATCGTGGCCTCCCTGCACTTGGGAGACTACATGGTGCTCCTGCTTGGGTATGCCATTTCATTTTTTTTTTTAAGATTTTATTTATTCATTCGAGACAGGGAGATACAGGAGAGAGCATGAGCACGGGGAGAGGCAGAGGGAGAGGGAGAAGCAGGCTCCCCACCGAGCAGGGAGCCTAACGTGGGACTTGATCCCAGGAGTTGATCATGACCTGAGATCATGACCTGAGCTGGACACAGACGCTTCAATGACTGAGCCACCAGGCGCCCCTGGGAATGCCATTTCAAATGGCAGGATCACCCACAGATGCACACAAATGAGAGGAAAGAGGTCAACAGACCCCTGTGCCGGGGAGGACGGAGACAAGAAGGCGGAGCCTCCACACGTTTGCCTCTCTGCCCACGTGTCTGGGAATGCCCATGAAAGTGTCCAGTACTCTTTTGGGTTACAGACCGATTTTATCAAGCAGGAGATTTCACAAATACGGAATCTGTGAATAATGAGAACCGACTGACCGTACCTGGGAAAAGAAGCATTTTTATTGAGAGTGAGTCTGGAATTTGAATGCTGAATAATTTTAGGAGGTTGAGTCTTTTTTAAAATAAACTGGAAGATTAGGGAAAATAAAGTAGCAAACTGGGAACCGCGCCAGGGAAGCCCTGTCTTTGCTCCCTAACCAGAAGCGAGGACTTCGGCTGGGCCAGGTCCTCTGCCGGCGGGCCCCCCCCCACCCTGTCCATAGTCCCTTGAAGGTCAGGAGTGGGCCTGCAGGTGGGAAGGCTCCCCAGGCACATGACACGTGAGTGAATTTATGAAGGCGTGCAGGTGACCTGTCCGCACGGGTGTCGGTTTTCCTGCTAGTGGGAAACACTCTGACAAAAGAAGTTTCTGAAAGACGGGGAAAGGGAGGAAGGAAAAACCTGCCAGTCGCGCGCCTTGTCGTCAGTACCCCTAGAGTGGAACGCAGTGCATTGAGTTTCCCGAGCTGTTTCTCTGAAACCCAGCGTCTGAGGGAGCAGAAGGTCGATTATCCTAAAATCTGGTAAGAGTCTAGTATTCAGAATGGCCCAGTCTGTGCACGGCCTCAAAGGGAGACACAGGCCCGGTGCTCCCAAGATGCACTGGATTGTTTTGTAATGTAGGGGAGACACTAACGTTTTTGAAGAGTGATGGTGTCAAGCACCTGAAGAGTCTCTGTCCTTCCGATGTTTATTCATAATCACTCCCAGGCTCAGTCGTCCGTCCTCCTCTCCAAGGCTTCAGCATCAAGACCGCGGATGAACGCGGACTCTTCATCAGGCTCTCGAGGAATCAGGAGACGGGCAGGGGTGCCGCAGGTGGGTGAGGGTGGCAATGGGGCTGCAGCGAGTGGGCGGGGTGAGCTCCCCCACCATGGAACCGCTGGCCTGAGGAGCCCGGGCCTCCAAGGCTGCGTGGAGCTTGTTCTTAGGAATTCGGCTCCAGCTGCCTGCAACAGAAAACTGAATTTATGTTTCAGAAAGACTCTTTCAGCAAGATCTCTTTCTAGCAAAGACCTATAAAATGTGGGTCATTAAAAAGTGTCTACGTCGGTCAACTATACTTCGGTAATAAAAAAATAATAATAGCGATGATAAACAATACTTTACTGGACAAAGGGAAGCTGTCATTTTTAAAAGTCTCTACAGCAGATGTTTTTACAGTGACGAACTCAACCAGCACAAGAGATTCCTTGGCAGCAGCATCTTGGAGAAAAACATTCCTTAAAGCACAGACCATCAAAGCTCCCATAGTACCTGCCCACCAGGTGTTACTAAGTGGGTGAGCAACCCATTCTGAAGGTGGAAGCACTCGGAGCGTCTGGGGTGTGTGCATGTGTGTGAGTGCATGTGTGTGAGTGCGTGCATGTGTGAGTGTGTACTGGTGTTTATGTGTGTGCGTACGTGTGCATGCAGGTGTGGGGCATTTTTTCTGGAGTCAGCTCCATTCTCTGTTCTTCTCATTTCGGTCCCTTTGCATGTCTTCTGTAGATTCTGGGAAGGAGCAGGGATGCTGGATCCTTGAGAGAGGGTACATGCGGAAAACACAGAGCTATTTAAAGGAAATAATAGGCAGTATTTATAAAAGTCTGAGACCAAATTTAGTCTGTGCAGTTTATGCAAATTATATATAAGTTGTGTGCTACTACCCATTGACGTCTCCAGCTTTTTACATCTATAGATTGCCCTTGGGAATTTTGGATTCGAAGCTCGGCCAGCTCTGATTTCGACAGGTCACCGGCCGCTGTTCCTCACTGCGGCCAGCGGCCTGGCCCAGCGGTGTGTGCACACATGGTGTTTTGACCTTCACACAATAGAGCTAAGACAGAACCATGTTATTCTACAGAGATTTCAGTGCAGGCGAGGAAAGAAAGTTTTTTGTTTTTAAAGCTGAGAAGGCAGCTGACAGTTCAGCCTTCAGCAGACAGGAGGCACAGCCTGCTTAGGTGTGTGTCCCACGGTGGATTCGTGTTGGAAGGTTCTGGGTGTCTTGGAAAATATGGTTAGAACATAATTTAATTTTAAGAATGCAGTAGGGGGCGCCTGGGTGACTCAGTTGGTTAAGCGTTTGCCTTCAGCTCAGGTCATGATCCTGGGGTCCTGGGATCAAGCCCCAATGCAGGGAGCCTGCTTCTCTCTCTGCCACTTGTGGGCTATTTCCCTCTCTCAGATAAATAAAGAAAATCTTAAAAAAAAGAATGCAGTGGAACCTAATACATCTCACAAATGGTCAACATGATCCTTTGTCCTGTAAACAAAGCATGGTCCCCACTTAACGGGACCAGAATTAAAAGGGATGAGTCCCGTACCTCTGAGGCAGGGACACTTCGGAGATCGGAACACTGGGGAAGGCCGCCACACAGGGCGTGCCAAGGTCCTGGGGCCCTTCCCTCGACCTTGGGCAGCAGCTCTGCCAGGGTCCTGCTCGGGGCAGCCCGACTGCGCCAGAGTGTGGACGGGCTTGTGACCCCCATGGCGTGACTTGGGGGCAGGGGCCCGGCTATCGGAGATGCGGGGCGGGGGGGGGGCGGCAGCAAGACCAAAGGGTTGGCCCTGAATCTGAGCCTTCCTTCACCCTCTGCTAAAGGCCTCGCTGTAAATGAAGAGCTGACCCTTGCAGTGTCGGTCCCGAGGCCCTTCTGCGGCTCCAATGAGGACTGTTGGTGGAAGGCTTCGTTTTAATGATCTGGCAGAGAGGCGTCCGTTGGCAAATTATGTTAAAAGCGCTAACGAAAATGCTAGTCTACTGGGTCGAATGGCGTCCCACCACAAAATTCACGTCCAACAAGACCCTCAAAATGTGACCTTATGTGGGGATGGGGGCTTTGCGGGTGCAGTTTACATGAGGTTGCATGGGATCAGGGTGGGCTCTCAGCCCAATGGCTGGTGTGCTTCCCAGAAGCTACGTGAAGACGCAGTCACACATGGAGGGAAAGCGCCACGTGACTGTGGGAACACACTGGAAGGACGCGGCAGCCACCGGAGGAATGTCACGGATGGCCATCAGCACCCCCCCGAAGCTGGCGGAAGCGAGAGAACTCTGCCCTAGAGCCTCTGGGGGGCGTGTGGTCTGCAGACACCCTGACTGAGGACTCCCGGCCCCCGCAGCTCTGGAGAATAAAGTTCTGTCGTTTGCGGCCTCCCAGTTTGTGGTGCTTTGTGACCGCGGCCCCAGGACACGGCCTAGGTGCCCAAAGGGGCTAGAGCAGCTCTATCATGCAGGTGAGAGATGCCCCACATCCCTGGGGACTCATCTTTGCCCTTCCTGCTTCCTGCACAAGCCAGCGTTTCGCATGACAGCACATGGAACAAGAGCCAAGCACAGACCTTTGGGTCCATTTTCACAAGAAGCAGGGACTTTATCAATGGCACCTGCAACAGTGCCTGGCACACAGTCAGAACTGTATTTCTTGAATGAACACGTGAAAGATTGAGTATGGAGAACAAGATAAATCAGTGTTGCTGCTATCGAGATGGGGGCAACAGGCTAAATGAATAATACATAAATAAATAAAAAGTCAACAAACAAAATGACAAATGGAATGAATGCTGTGAAGGAATTGAATAAGGGGCTGAGATACAAAATAATGGGGAGACCAGCGACAGAATCAAATTGGCCAGGAGAATCTTCTTTAAGGCGGGGCATTTAAGGTGAGACTCATTGGTGAGGATGAAGAAGGAGCCAGGTATGGGGAGAAGGAAGGTTCCAGGAACATATCAGGTCCAGTGCAAAGGCCCTGGGGCAGGAAAGAGCTTAAATTGTTCCCAGCACTTCAATTGTCCCCAGAACCCCCACCATCCCTGGGATGAGGGCTTAGGGAGTTGGGGACAAAGTGGGAAGAGGCTAGGCGGGAAAGGGATGCGGGGCTGGGTCGCCCCAAGCCTTGTTGGGGTGAGGCCCTGAGCCAGGGTAGTTAGATAAAGTACAGGACACAGAAGTTTTTAGTATAAGTATGTTCCATGATATAACTGGGACATATAAAAAAAAAAGAACGATTAATTGTTTATTTGAAATTTAACAGATGTCCGGTATTTTTGTTTGCTAAATCTGGCAACTCTAGCTCTGAGAACTGAAAGAATTATGAAGTCTTCCCGCCAAATGACTCCAAGTTTAAAATAATCTAAATGGTATTTTATGTGTAGGGAAGTCCACTAAAATGCCCCCCTTCGCCCCTCGCCATGATGTCCACTCAGAAGACTTTTAACCTCGGGGCGCCTGGGTGGCACAGCGGTTAAGCGTCTGCCTTCGGCTCAGGGCGTGATCCCGGCGTTGCGGGATCGAGCCCCACGTCAGGCTCCTCCGCTATGAGCCTGCTTCTTCCTCTCCCACTCCCCCTGCTTGTGTTCCCTCTCTCGCTGGCTGTCTCTATCTCTGTCAAATAAATAAATAAAATCTTTAAAAAAAAAAAAAAAAAAAAAAGAAGACTTTTAACCTCGATTTCTCTCATACCCGTTTCCCCCTCCCTTCTCCGGGGCTCCCGTCTAGCAGGTGTGTGCAGACTGCCCATTTGTGGGCGAGAGGCACACGGGGTCGGATTTGCTTCTGGAAGTCTCTGGAGGATTTGACGCAGGAAAGATACGTGTCCCAGGTTATTTTTTTTCCAGCAAAGATTTCTTTTTATTGACGTGCAATTCATGTAACGTACTAGTAACCATTTTAATGTGAAAACGCGGTGACATTCAGTGTTAGGCCGTGAGGAGACCAGTCAGCAGAGATCATTTCCCTCCCTTGTCCCCACGGGTCCCCAGCTGGTCCTCTAAAGATCTCCCATGTGTCCCCTGCAGCCCCTCCCTGCTGCTCAGGCCCTACCTCACACTGTCCCTGTTCCTCTCTCTGGGGCTGGTCTGTTTGCTTTCACACCCACACGGAGCAGTAATAAAAGTATTCACGAGCAGCTAATGAGAACCGATCGCAGTGTCAGGTGCTGGGAACCCACTTGTTTGCTCTTTGGAAGAACTCTGTGACTAGGTTCTATTTTTATCCCCTTTCCATAGTGGAGGCAACTGAGGCACAGAGAAGTTAAGCAACTTGCCCAAGGGCACACAGCCTCTTGTGTTCCAGCTCAGCCAGAATTACCCGTTTCCCTGCGAACTTGATCATTACAGGCTTAAGAGTTTGCTTGTCTCCCCTACCCTCCATGCAAATAAAATCAAGGCCAAATTTTTTTTTTTAAGATTTTATTTATTTATTTGACAGAGATAGACACAGCCAGCCAGAGAGGGAACACAAACAGGGGGAATGGGAGAGGAAGAAGCTCCCAGTGGAGCAGGGAGCCTGATGCAGGGCTCGATCTCAGGACCCTGGGATCATGCCCTGGGCTGAAGGCAGACGCTTAAGGACTGAGCCACCCAGGCGCCCCTCAAGGCCAAATTCTTAAACTAAAAATCACTTTGGTTTGAGAGATTATTGAGGCTGAAACGTGAGGGTGGGGGGTGAAGCTGACCTTCAATTGCCAGGGTTCTGGATTAGTAAATTTCCTGTCATTTTCTTTGTTAAATGTGTGCTTGGATCTTTCAAAAGGCGATCCAACAGCTCAGTAAGGCACACAGTTAGGAATCCTAAACCAGAAGCCAGCAGCGTCACTCATCACCGTCACTCACTCATCGCGCTCCCAGTGCTGCGGCCATGAGGTGGGGGGGACCTGGGGCCTTTGCAGGATCTTGCTTTTCTTGCCACTGGTCTGACCGGTGAGGGTGGGTGTGCTCTCCTTTCCCCTCCCTCTCCTCCCGTCTTAGGTACAAATACTGTGTGGTTTCACCAGGAGTAACAGCACATGGTGTAACTGCAACTTTATGTTCTGTGCCTTGCCGTGCTGTTCTGATCCACCTGGTGGGTCAAGATTTTCCCCAGGGAAACTTTCTTAAATAGTTGTAATAGATTTTTTTAAGAAGCAAAATTACAAGTGGATAAAATTCTTGTCTACACCACATACATTATGGGTAGAAGCAATACGAGCTCCCATAGGAAATGGTGTTAATCTTGAACAAATTACTTTGTGAATTATGAGATGCCCCTGGGACATCCCCCCCACCCCAATTTGTGCAAATTTTGAATCGATTCTCTCCAGGAACATTAACCACAGTGAAATGTGCTGGACAGGGGTATTAGCAAAATCTCTTTATTAATTAAAAAAGGAGAAAGGTAATTATACCGTCTGTCAGGTCCCTTAAATCATTTTCTACTTGTGAATTCTTGAAGCTGCTTGAGATTTGCTCAGATCTTTAGGTGAGCTGGGCGAGGAGAAACGAGCATGCGCTCTCAGGACGCATCTCAGTGTGGCGGCTGCCGGGCTCGTGCCACGCTGGGCTTGAAGCGCTAGGGAAGTTCGTGGAGAGAACGCGCTGGGACAGCCACCTGGCTCAGCTCCGCGCCTGACCTGAAGGATCGGACCTTCCCTCGGCAGCAGCTGTGCCCAGAGGCTGGCAGTGAGCCAGAGAAGGAGGAGTTTGTGCGAGTGAGGGCTGAGGCCCCTACGTCAGGGTGTCTCACCTGCTGCTCTTGGTGCCTGGGGTCAGCTTCTTTATGGGGGGGGGCTGTCCGATGCGTGTGCTGTGGGATGTGTGGGAGCACCCCTGTCCTCTACACGCTAGGCGCCAGTGGCACCAGCCTCCCCCCCCCAGCGGTGACAGCCAAATGTCTCCAGACATGGACGCCTGTTCCCTGGGGGGCAGAATCGCCACCCTGCCGTCAAGACTCACTGTGCTGAGTTGGTCAGAGAAACCGTGCAGCCCGTCTTTGAGGATGGTACCAGATTTAGCAAATAGAACTACAGGACTCCTGGTTAAATTTGAATCTCAGTTAAGCAACGAATAATGTTTAATATAAGTATGACCCAAATGTTACATGGGCCATACTGGGCATCCTCTATTTTCTCTGGCACTGCCAATGGCTGCTGGGGAAAGGTCGAAGCTTGGGAGAAATCGGGCACTAAACTGAGCCCCGATGAAGCCAAAGCAGCTGCTGGCTGGGGAGCAATGGGAGGATTCTCCAGAAGGTACTTGAGTTCTGCCCAGCTTTGAGCTTCCGAGCGAAGACCGAATGCCACGACATGTTTGTGAAGGAAGCGAATGTGCTGGAGGCTATGTTTCCCTTTTACGATAGTCGGGGAAAACAGTCTAATTTTATGACGTTATAAAAACACTACTGCTCACATATTTACTTCCTTTTCTATATTTTCCAGCTAATTCATGCACAGAAATGAATTGGCTTTACCAATTTGTATTTTTCGGGTCTAGACCACTTTAAAAAAGGTGACAGTTATTGGAAAGTTGCTTTGACTGTCATTTTTCCTTTTAAAATAAAAATAATCCATGCTTATGGTACAAGAAAAGTAAAGCAGGAAAGAAGAGTATACAGTAAGGGGTGCCTGGGGGGCTCAGTCGGCTGAGCATCTGACTCTTTTTTTTTTTTTTAAGATTTTATTTATTTATTTGACAGAGAGAGAGACAGCCAGCAAGAGAGGGAACACAGGCAGGGGGAGTGGGAGAGGAAGAAGCAGGCTCCCAGCGGAGGAACCTGTTGTGGGGCTCGATCCCAGAATGCTGGGATCATGCCCTGAGCCGAAGGCAGACGCTTAACGACTGAGCCACCCCGGCGCGCCATGAGCATCTGACTCTTAATTTTGGCTTAGGTCATGATCTCAAGGTCCTGAGAATGAGGCTGCGTGGGCTCCGTGTTCAGTGGGGAGTCTGCTGCAGATTCTCTCTCTCCCTCTCCCCCTACTTATATGTAAGCCCTCTCTCTTTCTCTCAGATAGATAGATTTTATTTATTTATTTTTATTTATTTATTTATTTATTATTATTATTATTATTTTATTGATAGATTTTTTTTATTTTTTTTGTTTTTATTTTATTTTATTTTTTTTTTAAAGATTTATTTATTTATTCGACAGAGTTAGAGACAGCCAGCGAGAGAGGGAACACAAGCAGGGGGAGTGGGAGAGGAAGAAGCAGGCTCCCAGCGGAGGAACCTGTTGTGGGGCTCGATCCCAGAATGCTGGGATCATGCCCTGAGCCGAAGGCAGACGCTTAACGACTGAGCCACCCCGGCGCGCCATGAGCATCTGACTCTTAATTTTGGCTTAGGTCATGATCTCAAGGTCCTGAGAATGAGGCTGCGTGGGCTCCGTGTTCAGTGGGGAGTCTGCTGCAGATTCTCTCTCTCCCTCTCCCCCTACTTATATGTAAGCCCTCTCTCTTTCTCTCAGATAGATAGATTTTATTTATTTATTTATTTATTTATTTATTTATTTATTATTATTATTATTATTTTATTGATAGATTTTTTTTATTTTTTTTGTTTTTATTTTATTTTATTTTTTTTTTAAAGATTTATTTATTTATTCGACAGAGTTAGAGACAGCCAGCGAGAGAGGGAACACAAGCAGGGGGAGTGGGAGAGGAAGAAGCAGGCTCATAGTCCAAGAGCCTGATGTGGGGCTCGATCTCACAACGCCGAGATCACGCCCTGAGCCGAAGGCAGACGCCCAACCGCTGTGCCACCCAGGCGCCCCTATAGATTTTTTTTTAAAAAGAAGAGTATACAGTAAAATCTGAAAGACCAAGTCCCCACTGTCTCTAGTCCCCGAGTCCTACTTCTGGGGATGGTCACTACCAACAATTCCTAACCAATTATTCTGTGTTCCATCAGAAATTTTCTGTAGGTCATCAAGCAAATAAATACACATGTCCTCTCGTGGGCCACAGTTTCTAAGATGGCTCCCGTCCTTGCTGGCTTCTGGGGTCCATGCCCTGTCTCCTCTTGAGTGTGGGGGAGCCTAGCGGGAGAGGCACTGTTTCCAAGATTAGATTGCGCAGGCCTGCATCTTGCTAGCCAACCCCGTTCCCTCTCAGCTTTATAGCTTTGATGAAGCAAGCTGCCAGGTGGGGAGTCCCATGGCCTGCAGCTGAGGCCTTCAATGTGACAGACCCCAAACAATCGAGTTCTGCCGGCAGCCACAAGAGCCTAGAAGGAGATTGTTTTTGGCTGAGCCTTCAGATGAGACCGCAGCCCAAGCCAGCCTGCAGGACACCCCGCACAGAGGTTCAGCAGAGCCATCCCTGCATTCCTGACCCACAGAAACGGTGACGACTGACGGGCATGTTCTAGGCTAAGTCTCGTGCTGGTTTGTTACATAGCAATAGGTAACTCAGATGCCTGCCCTTGACACAAACGGGGTCGACTCCTGCGCTGTTGTGAGCGTTCTGAGAAATCAGATACCAGAGCTGGTCAAGAAGGAGAAACAGCAGGAAAAGGACTAAGGAGTAAACTGGATGGTTTCTCGATGGCAAAGTGGGGCTGTCTGGCCGTGGTAGTGTGGATGGGGCACAAAGCTGTGCATTTGCTTCATACAGTGACTTGCTGTCCTAAAGGTGTGAGAAGTGAAGACCATGTCAAGTTATACCCGACGCTTAAGAAAAAGGGCAGAAGGGCAGTTAGAATCAGAGAAGGGCCCAGCCCGAGACCTTTCAGCACAGAGCCAGAAACCTGGGAGTGATAGTGTTGTGAGCCTCAAGCTTTGTGGGTCACTTAGCACATCCTTCCCTGCATGTCTGCAGCGTCCTTGCACTGGCCAGCACTGGAGGTCACATCGCCGGTGGGGGTGGGGAGAACATAACCCCACGAATGCCTAGCTGTCAGTAACTTAAGATAGGGACCAATTTCCCCGTCTTTTATTGATACATTCACTATTGGTTTTTTCTTTTTTCTTTCTTTCTTTTTTTTATCTAATGCTCTCAAGACTGTAGAGATGCACTTCCACGTTGCATCTCAAATGCCCAGAGCCATGGTTTCCCTGGCAAAAATCTAGGACAGCACGAGCGGAGCGTTCCGGCCTGAGCCCAGACCTGCCCTATTGAACCCTGGCTGGGACCGCAGAACTTTAACTTACAGAGGGGAAAGTCCCAGCCCTCAGGATTTCACAGCCAGGTCTGTGCCTTTCTCAAATGTGAATCTGTCCCACCAAGCAGCGTGTGTCTCTATGACACACTGGCTGCCCACAGATCCCTCAGGGGCAGTTCACCTCCACTCCACATAATGGGTGCATTACGGTCGCATTGACCATAAGGCAATTCCTACACAGACACCACTGATTTGTGGGGTCCAACCATAAGAGTAAACTCAGGAAAAGATTCCCTGGCAGGGAAAACTGTACTTTTTGATGGCTGATTTTTACTTGCTGAGATTCAGCGGTGTTTTTAACCCTCACGACTAAGTAAGATTTCCACCTGACACAAGCCTCCTTGCTCAACCCCACCCCCTACAGGAATCTCTTTATGCCTAGAGAGTATCTAGAAGACAGGTCGCTACATTTTTTTGATAACAAGCCAGAGAGTAAATATTTTAGGTTTAGTGGGGCATGTGGTCTCTGTTGAAACTATTCGACTCCACCATTGCAGCATAAAAGCCGCTCCAGGCTCTGGGAGCCCCCGCGGGTGTGGTGGGCATCCCATTAAAGCTTTATGGACACTTAAATTCGAATTTCATATCATTTCCACATGTGATGAAATAGTCTTCTTTTGATTTCTTCAACCATTAAAATATATATATATATATTATATATATATATATATAAACCATTGTCCAGCTCACCAGTCATGGAACAGCAGGTGGCCGCCAGATTTAGCCGTTGTTTGCTAACCCCGATTGAGAGAGTACATTTCATTCTCTAGCTCCAGAAACTCCTCCTTCTGGGTCTGGAGATTCTCAGTGGCTGTCTGGGTTGGCTTTGCACAAATACTTGTGTGCAGAAAGTGCAGGTCTCTAGTGGTCAGATTTATCCATTCATTTATGCAGATTGAAAAAAAATGCTGTCTGTGAATCTTTGTGGGTTCTTTTAAGAAAAGGTGAATTTATAATAATTGTATTATTGACATGCTTGGACCTGTTCCTACTATCATTTCAGTTTATCCCGCTTTTTCTGTTTCCTTTTAATCCTTTTCTTATTTAAAAAAATTGACCTATGTATTTTCCCCATAATGACATAACAATTGAACACCCTCTCATCTCCTGGTCCTCCCATTCCATTATATTGGTAACTTGTAGTTCTGTCTTATATGGATATATTTTCTCTTACCTGGTATTGGAGATTTCTTAAGGACAAAAATAATATTTTTCAAGGAATTTTAGCACCTTTACTTCTCGATCTCTTGTAGCGTCTCCTCTGATTTAAATACATCATCCCACACAGTTTTGCATGGCTCTTGTGTTTCAAATTTCTTGCTTAAAAATATTTTTTATCATGCCCTCATATTTGAAAACGGTTTGACTGAATTTAATATTATGAGTTTGAAATTATTTTCCTTTACTATTTTGAATATACTATTCCATTGTCTGTTTTTTTTTTTTTTTTTTTTTTTTTTTTTTTTTTTTAGCTAGTAGTTTCACCACTGAGACGTTTGTTTACAAGGTTCTGGGGGTGATCTTTTAAAATTATTATTGAGATATAATTCATATACTATAAAATTCACTCTTTTAGAGTGCCAGTAAAGTTCAGCAGTTTCTGGAATATTCACAAAGCTGTGCAACCATCCCCACACTCTAGAGAGCATTTCTGTTGTGCCAGAGAGAATCCTGTGCTTACTAGGAGCCATTCCCTGTTTCCTCCCACCCCCAGCTTCCGGCAACCTCTGATCTAACTTCTGCCTCTGTGGAGTTGCCCATTCTGGCCATTCCGTGTCAATGGAGAAAACCACGCTCAACTCTTCACCCCATTCCACAACCCTTCACGTCAGGTCTTTACCATCTCCTCCTCTTATGGGTTGTATCGCCTCCCCAAAATATATGTCTCAGTCCTAACCCCCAGGATCTCAGAATGTGACCTTTACCAGGTTAAGACGAGGTCATTGGGGTGGCCCCTCGTCCACTATGACTGGTGTTCTTATACAAAGGGGGAATTTGGACATAAGCAAGTAGTTGACGTTAAGCTACAGGGATAAGATACAAGGAGTCGACAAGCCCAGAAATACCAAAGATTGTCAGCAAACACAAAAAGCTGGAAGGAGTAAGACGGATCCCTGCCCCCCAGACACTTCAGAGGGCTCCATGCCCCGCCTCGCTCCCTACACGCCAACACCCTGGCCATTCCTCAGTTCCTTGAACACAGGACAGCTTGGACCATGAGGATGGGGGTTGGCAGAGCAGTGAGCCGGAAAAAGCCTGGGTCCCTGATAGCTTTGCCAAGTAATCCTAGAGGGACTGCCTTTGGACTTACACATGAGAAAGAAACAAACTTCTCTCTTGTTTATGTCTCTGTTATTTGTTTACTGTTATTTGGGGTCAGGGTCAGGGTCAGCTTCATGGGTGTACATCTTGTGTGGTGGCCCAGAGTTCCCCACGTGGAAGGGCCCCACACTTGGTTTACTATCTGCTGTCGCCATCTTGGAATTCTTACTAGTATTTGCACAAGGAGCTCTGTGTTTTCGTTGTGAACTGGGCCCCCAGAATCATGTCGCTGGTTCTGTTTGCAGCTGGATCTAATTCCAAATGATACAGTGTGTGACTCTGATGCCCACACTCTTCTTACTTCCTGGACAGCCATTCTCTGAGTGATCTACTTCCAAGATCAACCTTTTGTGCCCGAAGTGTGAGAGACATGGGTTATTTTTGCCTCTTGGTGTCCATTGGCCTTTCTTTTAGAAGGACAGCAAATTTCCTTTAAATTCAAGAGTTTGGTGGTGGGGGGGGTGACCCTACCCCAGCTCCAGGGTTGGGCATTTGAAGTAGGCCCAAGACAATCAATGCTTTCCATCCCCTGGTCATAGGGATTGATTCAGAATGGGGACAGCAACCCACTTCCAGCCAAAGACACTCAGACCCAGAATTTGTATTTCGTCTGTAGGGAAAATGAGCTCCACAGGGATGCAGAGAAGCTAAGACTCAAAGACATAGTTTCAGCCTCTGGACTGAGTTTTGTCTCAACTACCCTGATTTTCCAGTTACTAGAGCCAATAAAATCCACCACCAGCACCGCCATCTTTTTCTTTAAGGCCAGTTGAATTGTATATTCTGTCCCTTGCAATGGCAAAAGCCCTCACTAATCCATAAAATTTTCTCAGACAAAGGGATACCTTCACAGTGATATCCTAATGGAGCTATTCCGGACTATCACCTTTGCAGGGTTTTGATGGTCGGTTGTTTCTGTAGCTGTTGGGGAACCACTTTAACCCAGCAAATCGTGTTTGGCGAAGTGACCAAGATGCCGTCTAGGGCCCCAGCAGCGTTTGTGTCACAGGGTCAGAAAGGATTTGCATAGCTCTAAGTACACTTGTAGGTCTGGAAGAAGTACACTCAGAGATATGCAGGGTGAGAGGAAAATGCAGTGAACAGCGTCAACAGTCTTCATCCAGACTTTAGTAAGCAACCGTATCTGCCATCCTCGAGAGTGTAGGAAACTGGAAAACACTATGATTCTGGCTTCTCTAAAATGTGTAACCTCAAGTTAGTATAATTCGTAGGGCTGGTACGATTCAATCTTTTTTTTTTTTTTTGGTGGGGGGTGTGGTTAGAGACACATGATATCATATTTACCATTTTAAGCACGTTTCAATGTATAATTCAGTGACATTAAATACACTTACCATGATTTCTTTCCAGAACTTTTTAATCATCCCGAACGGAATTCAATCCTTTATTCTCTAATATTTAAAAATTACAACAGAGGCGCCTGGGTGGCTCAGTCAGTTAGGCATCTGACTCTTGATTTCGGCTCAGGTCATGATCTCAGGGTCGTGAGATTGAGCCCCTCATTGGGCTCCGCACTCAGTGTGGAGTCTGCTTTAGATTCTCTTTCCCTCTGATGCCAGGACTCTGGAAGCATTTACAGAGATAGGTAAAGGATTTTCAGATGTTGATCACCTAGGATGAGTCTGGGAACTAGAGTTCGCATCTATCATTCCTAATTTCTAACTCCCTGTAACACTTTACTATTTTGCTCAATGAGTTCTAAATTAAAAATTGGGGGCGCCTGGGTGGCACAGCGGTTGAGCGTCTGCCTTCGGCTCAGGGCGTGATCCTGGCGTTATGGGATCGAGCCCCATGTCAGGCTCCTCCGCTATGAGCCTGCTTCTTCCTCTCCCACTCCCCCTGCTTGTGTTCCCTCTCTCGCTGGCTGTCTCTATCTCTGTTGAATAAATAAATAAAATCTTAAGAAAAAAAATTGGATCAAATCTTATACATGCAAGATGTACCCTGTTGATATCTCCTCCCATAAATTAGTTATTTCAAAGTGGATCTATATAGAATCACTGTTGTAAACTTGAACATATTTTCTCTGTAGTTATAGTTCAAAGAACATCAGTTTTTCAAAATGTTTTCAAGGTTTTCCACTTACAAATATAGAGACTGATATAATAAATACATCCTACTTATTTGAGAGCCTAGCAAAATATAAATGAAAAGATGTGATATGCAAAGTCTTTTTTTTTCCTATGAATCCGTGGGGTAAAGCCTTTGAAATAATTTGATCAGTGGTTGGTATTGTGTGAAATAGTGAGCCCCAAACAGTCTGTCAGTTCCTTGGCATGCCGTTTTTCAACAGCGTGGTGTAATTAGAATGGACTTATTGACGTCATAAATATAGGAGCACAGGTGGCCTCCATTTCCAGTTGTTTAATTGAAGAAATGAAAGATCTTGTAATATGGAGTTGACACGGAGAATTTGTCAAGCCACAGTAAAATTTCGAAATAGCTGTGACCTTGGGGTCATAAAGTGACTGATCAAGAGGGAAAAATTTTTATGATATAGAAGTGATTATATTGACTTATTTTATTCTTGGCTGTAATACCGACAGAATAAAGTGCTTCCCACTGCTTCTATTCTAAACCCGAGTGGAAAAACTGATACAAGTATTGTCTGAAATCATAAGCTACCATTAAATAATAAAACACAGTCAACTCCTCTTTGTAAGAATACAGACCGAGGGGTGCCTGGGTGGCTCAGTCGGTTAAGCATTGGACCCTTGGTTTCCTTCCTCTCAGGTTGTGATCTCAGGGTCGTGAGACTGAGTCTCACCTTAGAGTCTGCGCTCAGTGCAGAGTCTGCTCGAGATTCTTTCTCCCTCCCTGTCTGCCCATCCCCTCCCCCCAGTTTTGCTGACTCTTTCTCTCTCAAAATAAGTAAATAAAATCTTAAAAAAAGAAAAGAATACTGGCCAAAAAAAAAAAAATGAAGCGTCCTGGAATTCAACCATATAGCCTTTTTTTTTTTTTTAAGATTTTATTTATTTATTTGACAGAGAGAGAGACAGCCAGTGAGAGAGGGAACACAAGCAGGGGGAGTGGGAGACGGAGAAGCAGGCTCCCAGCTGAGCAGGGAGCCTGATGTGGGGCTTGATCCCAGAACTCTGGGATCACGCCCTGAGCCAAAGGCAGATGCTTAATGACTGAGCCACCCAGGAGCCCCAACCATATAGTCTTTTGAAACTAAAGTCAACGTGTGTACCCGTTAAAACGTGAAGGAAAAACGTTGGTGATTTTGTTCAGAGCGGCAAAGGAGGCCATATGACAGATCCTCTCTTGTACAATCGAATAATGTTTCATTTAGGGGTCAAACACAATGAGAATCCCAGTTACCGTACTGTGCCCCCTGTTTTCCTTCTGCATCTACCCCTCCCTTACCTCCCAGGGATCACTGCACCAACTAGGACCCTTAGGGGTGTAAACAGCAGGCAGGGGAGGGCCATGTTCATTTATGTTTTATACAAAGCTGACTAACTCTTCTAGGGTCATAGAGCAAATTCAGTCTCAGGCTAGACCTGGAAGTAGCCCGGCAAAGCAAACCTGCTGGTCTCCCCGTCGTCGCCCACTGAAGCCTGCACGCAGTCCAGTGACCAGAACGCCCTCCCCTTTCCCGCTGCTTTGCACAGCGTAGAGGCTGATACTAGTCACGGCTAAAGACTATCCAGGGCCTCACTCAAGCAAGCGCCAGCTATGCACAAGGTGTGGCATGAGCAGTGGGGGCATCCTGAGATGAGCAAGCTTTCGAAAAGTCTTGGTGCAGAAGACGGCAAGACAGACACAAATAAATCCCCTGTATTTCCCTCCCAGGGTTTGTACTTTGGTGCTCATCTCTGTCCCACGGACCTGTCCAAACCTTTTATCTGACAGATAAGGAAAACAAGCTCAGAAAGTCTTGACTGACACAGCTAATTAGCGGCAAAGCTGAAAGTTGACCAGACAGCTTGACTTTTAGCATCTATGATTCATGCTGGCCCCCCCAAACTCCACGTGTTTTCTCATCTTAGACAAGCGCGCAATAAATATGCTTCTATAAGAGGGTGCTGATGAATGCGTATTAAAACTCAGCACATTGAAAAATATTTACTGTCCTTTTCTCAGAGTGATAATTCTAAACTGTAAGATGTCTTCTGTCGTCGTGGTTTCCTGTTGCTTCCTTTAGCGTGTGCCAAAATGGTGAACGCTACAGATAAGCTTTTGTGCTCTGAGCAAATTCCTGAACATGTAAACAAACCCAACACAGAACACAGCCTGGGGTCCTGACCCAGAGGGAAGGGAGCGTGGCTCCACACGCGGGATCTCTGCCTCTCTCTGCGCCTGTATCCCGTCTTGGAGTCACTGTGGACTCTCAGAGGGGCAGACAAGGTAGCCGCTGTCATTCAGAGTGGCCAAGTGGCTTCAATGGCGGACGCTCTTGGAAATGTTTTCTAGGAGTAATAATGAAGTGATGAGTGTCATGGACAATGAAGTGGAGGGGACGGAAATAAACACATTATTGTCACAGGGTCACCAGCTGTCACATGTCTCTAAAAACATTTGTACACTTGCAGCGCCTGAAATTCATTTTTTTAAAAGATTTCATTTATTTATTTGACAGAGAGAGAGAGACAGCCACCAAGAGAGGGAACACAAGCAGGGGGAGTGGGAGAGAAAGAAGCAGGCTTCCAGCAGAGGAGCCTGATGCAGGGCTTGATCCCAGGACTCTGGGATCACGCCCTGAGCCGAAGGCAGACGCTTAACGACTGCGCCACCCAGGCACCCCCTAAAATTCATTTCTAAACATGAATGCATGACTTACATAAAAGTCTTGGGGAAATGGGCATTTTTTAGAGACACGGTGGGAAAGAGGGCTAGAGTTTTAAATTGAATCCAAATTCTAGAAAGTGATGAATGCCAAACTAAGAAATTGTGACTTTAATCCAGGGGTCTGCGAACGATGGCTCACAGGCCAAATCTGGCCCACTGCCTGTTTCGTAAGTAAAGTTTTACTGGGACCTGGGCATGCCCATTTGTTCAGGTATTGTCTGTGGGTGTTTTTTTTTTCCCACTCGTAGGGTAGAGTTGAGTCATTTCAACAGCCACCCTATGGCCCTTTAAATTTATACTCCCTTACAGAAAAATGTGGGTGCACTCTATGTAGGCAGTATTGAAGTTTCCACACCGGGGACGCTGTGATGGAAGCATGAGAATCTCAATCTGGCAGGACGGGGCGGGATGGGGTGGAGCCAGGAGAGGTAAGTGTCGTCAGACATGATGCCACCAGCGTCCACATGAAGGTGGTTGCAGTAAATGTGGGGAGACAAGGACAGGTGCAGGAGATATGCCTGACACCCAGTTAGAAAAACGTAGAATGGAAATGCGGATTCAAGGCTACCTTTGAGACTCTGTGCTCAGCTTACTAGCTGCATGATTATGACAACTGGGAGACGAGCAGCCGGCCTGGGGTGAGTGGCTGGCTTTAGTTTTAGATACACCTGCTCCCCCAAGTGCGTGGATTGCCTGCCGCTGTTTGGCGATGCACAGCTGGAGCTTGCGAGGTCTGGGATGCAGTTAATTGCAGTCCCGCTGGTGAAGGAATGTTGCAGTAATCTAGGAAGGTTTGAACAAGTTGTATACATCTGATATAAACTGCGATGAAAAGTGGCCCATGAGAGCCCTCCAGAGAGGCGGGCCCCTCCTAATGTCACATGAGTAACTTTCTGGTGGGGTCGGCTGAGGGCCAGCCAGTCGTTTCCAAGGACCACAGGTGTCCCGTGTGCTGGTGACCTTCTTCTCCCCTGCTGTCCCCTCCCTCAGCTCGATCTCTTCAGCACAGTGGACTTTGGGCACGTGGAGCAGACACGCTGCCATGAGCAGCAGTCCCTGTTCATCGACTACAGACGCTGCGGGGTTCCAAGCCTGCTCATTGCTCACTTCGGCTCACCATACAGCATCGCCTACCTTGGGCTCTGGTAGGCTCTCCAGTTTCACTTGGAATTTCTGCCTCGATTCCAACCGCGTCTGGGCAGGCGCCAATGTTTCTGTTTCTCCTCTCTTTGCTGGTGGAACAAGTCAGGCTCTTCCTGGTGTGGGCCACCCAGACTTGAGAAGGGAGCTGTTCTTCCCACAGCCCCCTGGATTCTGACTCAGCAGTTGCATGGATTCTCCCCAGAATTTTCCAGAACATTCCTGAGTGCCCGGTGCTCAGGCCACTCCCCAGTTGCTGCTTTGTTTTTTTCATGAACTCCCTCCTTTTTGATGCTTCTTCAAACTTTCTTAATCCAGCTCCCCGAAAGTACGCCTTCCCTCTCTTCTGTCTCCCCCTCTCGTTTGCCCCGGTAGTCCCTAATCCCTTCATATCGCCCCTGAACCCCATCTAGTTCTTCCCGCCCCACTCAGGGGTTACCTCACTCCTCTTCTCCAGACAAACCTGTGTGAAAACGTACACAAATATCTGTAAATGGTAGCATATCTACAATCTGTTTAAATGTTGGCTGGTCCCCTGGACAGAGGAGTGGGGAGTGAGACTAGTCATTGATCAATCAGTATTTCCACTCCTGGGAGGGAGACTGTAATCACAAGATTGACTTCAGAAAAATTGTTTTGTCATTAAATAAATAGAAGGTGGTCTTGCAAGTCATTAAAATAATTGTCGATCTTTTCCTCCCCATTAGTAAGTGTAAAGTTGACTACTATATATTTTTCCTGTCACTCTTTTGTGACGTGCTCTTAGATGGCTCGACAGCTGGCATGCTCTGGGGACGGGACGGGCAGAGCCTCATACCATTTCTTTAGCCAGAGACGAAAGCTATTTTACCTCTGACCTTTGTTCACTCACCCTTGACTTCTTCATCAAGTGGCAAGCCTAGGCTTTCGTGCCCTTGCTTTTGTTCACATCCATCCAAGATGTATTGACAAGTCAATTCTATTGTTAAGAAAAAACCAGGTTCACAGAATTGCTATAAAAAATGGAAGAAATGAATTATTTTTGCAGCAAGAGGGTCCCAATCCCATTGACATCAAACAATCCCACTCGTTTAGGCTTGCATTTCCAAGCCGCGTCTTATGAAAAGCCTTTTGTGTCTTAGTGAGGCTGACTCTGTGCTTAATCTTCGATAGCTTTCAGCGAAAATTCATTTACTAAAATATGAAAAAATACAAAAATTTAAAATATTACTCCCCTACTGAGGCGCAAGTGAAAAATGCATGCAAACTGTTTTTTATAACTTTTTTCCCTCTTTAAAATTGACTTAAAATGTCAGCTCATTCCTTTGGAAAGATCAGGATGTGTTGTTCTTTTAAAGACAAAGACTGAAAAGGAATACAGAAAATTTTAAAAAGCTTTCTCTATTAAATTAGAAGTGGTAGGAATGCAGGTGCTTTATTTGGCTTTCCATGATTGGGAGTAAAAAAACTAACGAAAGAGGAAAAGTAAGAGCTATGTTGGGACAAGAATGTGAAAATTGCCTCTGATGTATTTTTCTTTTTAAATATATGGCTGTATACTAAATACCAAAGTTGTTCTCCTGAAGGGAGAAGCTCACTAACTTAATGCTACGTGTGGACAGCAGTTGGGGACAAACGTAATGGATTTAGTTGCTGGATCTTGACTCATCTCCCCTGACTAGTACTCTAGTAACACAGATTCGTTTCCAAGTCCTTAGACTGAAAGTATTTCCCAGTGGCGGTAATGAGACACACGAAGAGCTGGCACAGGTCACTGTCTCCGTCCGCACCGAGAACCGCGGACACAGCTCCCGGACGCCTCGGACGCCGGCCCCGCCGCGGGCCGTCCCTCTCCGGGGGCCTTCCTCCCGGAGCCGCGGGCAGCACCCTGCAAACCCTGCCCACGCGTCCCGGCGCCCACCTCGCGCACCCCAGCCCAGCTCGCCGCCAGGGCACGGGGCTCCCGGGGCGCGTGCGCACGCGCCGCCCCTGACCGCACTCTCGGGCCCGAGGGAAAAGCAAGAGCCGGGACCACTCGCGCTCTGGTCTCCTCGAGCCTCGCTCTCCAGGAGCCGGACTGCGGCGGGACCGCAGGGACCGAGCCCAAGCGAGGGGCGGGGCGAGGGCGGAGTCGGAGCGAGAGGCTGGGCGGGGCGAGGGCGGGGTCGGAGGGTGGGGCGCGGCGAAGACGGAGTCTGAGAGAGAGGCCGGGGGAGCAGGGTGGCGGGGGCGGGGTCAGAGTTGGGGCGG
>NC_048227.1:37276655-37306210 GCF_002007445.2 Ailuropoda melanoleuca
CGGTGCGCCCTACGGCGCGGCTGGCCGCGTCCTGCGGCTCCAGGGCCCCGGCGCAGGGTCGCTTTCCGCTTGGCGCCGCGCCCGCCTGAAGGCCTCCAGCCGGGCGCCGGGATGTCGGGCTCCGAGGCTGCCCTCCATTATTATTATTTCTGGTGGGTTTATTTTTAGAAATCATCGTTCTTTCATTGAGGGAGTTTGCTTTTTTTTTTTTTCTTCTTTTAAGTAATCGCTACACCCAGTGTGTAGTTGGAACTCACAGCCCCGAGACCAAGAGTCGCGTGTTCTACCCACGGAGCCGGCCAGACGCCCCAGGGGGTTGCCCGTCAGCAGTGGGAGGAGGGCTCCGAGCCCAGGAAGGGGGATTCGGAGACCTGGATCTGGGGTGCGGGGCTGTCAGAGACGGTCACGACGTGCCCAGCGTCCCTAGTGTAGCGCCAGCTCGGAGCGGTTACCGGTGACGGTGCCGCCACGTGACCAGAAACTGGCCTGTCTGCACCGGCACCTCTTGTTCCCTGCGCCCTGGCCAAGGGTCTGGACCAGTGGGGCCTTGGGACTGCACACATCTGCTCCTACCTCCTACCTCCCACCCTCTGTTTTCCTTGCTCCTCTCTGCGGCTCCTGGGTGAGGAACCAACTCCCAGCTCTACCCCTGTCCTCATTCAGGGCCTGACACACGTCAGGCGCTCAGCCCACAGGTGCTGAATGAACAACCGAAATGGAGTAAATCTACTGGTTTCGTGTAGCTGACAAATGTTATTACATTGAAACCTTTTACACGGATGATATTGAGGATCAACCACCATTTGATATTTTAATATCACTCATTTGATATTGAGTGTTTGTTATGCACAACATAGAATTGAAATACACTCGTGAAATCTCTGAGGCCCCGCCTCTGCTCTCATCTAGATATGAGGTTAAAATCACTACCATCCCCACACACAGTGTAACCAGATTTGAGGTATTTACAGTGGAGTTTGCTGTATTTTTTTTTTAAAGATTTTATTTATTTATTTGACAGAGAGAGAGAGAGCACAAGCATGGGGAAGGGCAGGCAGAGGGAGAGGGAGAAGCAGTCTCTCTGCTGAGCAAGAAGACGGATGGGAGGCTTGATCCCAGGACCCGGGGATCATGACCTGAACTGAAGGCAGACACTTAATCGATTGAGCCACCCAGGCACCCCTGTATTTCTTTTCTTTTCTTTTTTTCTTAAGATTTATTCACCTATTTGAGAGAGAGACAGAGTGCACATGCACTCCAGCAGGGGGAGGGGCGGGGGGGAAGGTAAAGAGAGAACCCCAAGCAGGCTCCCAACCGGCCACAGATTTCCCCTCCCGAGGCTCTATCCCACAACACTTAATGAAACCACCCGGGGGCCCTGAGTTTTGCTGTATTTCTAAAAGTAGGCCTTAAGCTAATAAGTATTTAAATCTGCAAATGTCCCATCGAATCATCTCTCATCTGAAATTCTAAATTTACAGGGTGCACAAAAATTGCTAAATTAGCAAGGCGCCTGTGTGGTGCAGTCAGTTAGGTGTCCGACTCTTGTTTTCTTTTTTTTTTTTTTAAAGATTTTATTTATATATGTGACAGAGATAGAGACAGCCAGCGAGAGAGGGAACACAAGCAGGGGGAGTGGGAGAGGAAGAAGCAGGCTCATAGAGGAAGAGCCTGATGTGGGGCTCGATCCCATAACGCCGGGATCACGCCCTGAGCCGATGGCAGACGCTTAACCGCTGTGCCACCCAGGAGCCCCTCGACTCTTGTTTTCTGGCTTTCATGATCTCAGGGTCATGAGATGGCTCCGTGCTGGTGGTGGAGCCTGCTTGAGTTTCTCTCTCTTGTTCTTCCTCTGCCCCCACCACTCTAAAATAAATAAATAAATCTTAAAAAAAAAACTCGTGTTCTGTGTTTTACTGAAACTAACATGCCATTACATATAAGATGCTTCTTGGATTCAGAAATATTAAAATGTAAAAAAAATTTGCTAAATTATACATTTTTTGGAAAGTGAAACTTAAAAATTGAAACTATATCATTCAAAACTGTGAAAGGACATTTTGAAACATGTTTTTTACAGATTTGATCTGTACTTATATTTCATTGTTATAATAAAAACTTTTCCCCAAGAGTGAGTAACATATCTGATGCTTTCCTAGATAATTTTAAAAAAGATTTTATTATTTATTTATTTATTTATTTATTTGAGAGCGAGAGAGTGCGTGCATCCACAGGGGAGAAGGGGAGAGGGAGAAAGAGTCCCAAGCAGACTCTGTACCCAGTGAGGAACCCCACACAGGGCTTGACCCCACAATCCTGAGATCACAACCTGAGCCAAAACCAAGAGTCTGACTCTCAACCGACTGCGCCACCCAGGACCCCCCCACCCCCGATTATTTTTTTTGATCTTGGAATTTTTCATGGGTTATTTCAGTTATTTAATTTATTCATCAAACTTATATTTTCTAAAATATAGATAAAAGAATGGCGAACTCGCTTGCATCAAAGACCTTCACTGCACTTTCAGATCTGCATCCAAATATGGCTAATTTGGTAGGTTTTAATGAGGCTAATCTGGTAGGTTTTAATGATATAGTGGCTTGGTTGTTCTGTAGTGAAACTTTATCTGGTAATATTATATTACACCGACATTATTGGTTCATTTGTCACGTGCCTATATAATTGACGAGTATATAGCTACTCATTCCATCAGTACAACTGTTGTTATTAGATACCCCTAAACTTCTTTGATTTTATGCCAGCTAAATGAAAATTACTCTTTTGTCTAGAGTAGGACATTGTAGATATGACTAGCAATTGTTCAAAATGATCAAAAGTTTAATTGTATTACTTTCATTAAATAGTTAATAGCAGCTCAAATTTAGCATTGTAAAATTAAAACATTTTTTAAAAGATTTACGTATTTTCTTGAGAAAGCAAGAGAGAAACACAGAGAGAGAGAGAGAGCGAGCACAGAGGGAGAGGAAGAAGCAGACTCCCTGCTGAGTAGGAAGCTGGAGGCAGGGCTGGATCCCAGGACCCCTAGATCATGACCTGAGCCAAGGCAGCCGCTTAACGGACTGAGCCACCCAGGCGCCCGGAATGGAAACATTTTCTGCTCAGCAGTATCTATTCTCTAATCAAACTATACTTAAGTTATAGACTTAACTACTTGCCACTATGCTTCTTTTATGACATAAAGGTACACAAAAGATGCATTTGTGAAATCTTATGTGAAAATTGATTTTTTTACTGAAGGGTTGTAGGGGAATTCAATCATTTCAAATATGCCAAGACTATTATTAGTCAAATAAAATCTAGGCGGAATCATCTTATGAGGTGAAGAAAGGTCCTGAGCAGTCTGTTGTTTACATTTGGCATTTACAAATCAGATTTCTTAAAATGAGATATATTTATACGTAAACTTAATGTGCATTTAAAGTTTATTAATGTTAAAAATAGGGGGCCCAAGTCCTTCTGATGAAGGCCCGGAGGTGGGGGGGAAGAAAGGTAAGCTATTTGTTAATTTCCTCTTCAGCTAGAAAGCTTTGCTCAATATTTCCATTAGTTATATTTTTCCAGCAGCATTTGGTTAGATCGAAATGCATATGGAATTTAAGAAATAACAGCAGTGTGTCTAAAATGCAATAAGATTAATTAATCGCTCAGCCAGAATGTGGTAGTCTCAAGAGCTTGAACATATTTTAAATGTAACAGATTATTGCAAGGTTAAAATCAGTTGCTAGAATTAGTAATATAAGTTTAGGTTTATCTTCAAGAAAACGTAGTTATTTTTGTTTCTTAAAGTACTTTTTAAATATTCGGGTTTTATCTGGTAGTTGCTAAAGAGAACGTTAAAATGTTTAGGGAGATGTTAATATCTTTAAGGTTTAAGATCTAAGATTTTAGAGCTCAGATTTATTAGCAGCAATGTACAAGTTTTGTTACAATCTAATTTATGTTATTGCTTAGCATGTTTGGATTAAGAAGCTAAGCAATTTTATATGGATTGTTAGAAAATCCTGTATTAAAGAAATCTTTGAAGACCGTGGCAAATTAAATTGTATATACATGTGCTTTGAATGAATTCAGTAAGAACTGATAGCATAGGGCAGTTACTGTGCTCCACCTAGTGATTGAAAATAAAGTAGAAACATGCTAAGTATTAAATGATTATATTTGTAATAGAAGTTAACTGTCTTATTACTTTGTACTATTCCTTGTGGAATTGAACATTTATGAAGTTCTTTAGATGTTTGTCTGGAGTAAATATATTTAAATGACTCCTAGTCAAAAATGTTTGTTAGGGCCAGTAAAATATAACAAGTCCATGAAATTAAATTTACCATTTACATACATCTGTGTTTAATATTTGTGTTCTATAACGCTTTTGTTTTTCAGAAAATAATTGGTATAGTTATTGGGAAAACAGATGTCAAAGGCTTTCCAGACAGAAAAAGCTGAGTTCTGTTTAACTCTTTGCTTCATTTTTCATCAAATGTGGCCTATGATTACAACAAAGTGTATTTAAGTGATTAAATTTCTCATGCCTGTTTAACTCCTTAAGAGCAGTGGCCATTGCTCTATTGTCTGGTAAAGTACTCAATTTAAGGCCGTATGTGTGAGGACATTGAAATCATTTTTAATGACATGTAAGACTGTGTGGCCCTAGCAAGGACTCCATGTTAATGACCACTTTCAGCCTAAGAGATACAAATACACAGGTAAACGTAAGAGAGAAAATGTTAAGGAACAGGGTTTTCGAGCAGGGATGTGTCATGACAGAGGAGCGTGGAGGGAGAGAAGTACGGCAGCAGTATCAGCAAGACAATCCAGTGAAAAAATTCATCTTTCATATGGAAAATGCAGTTAACGCTGGCTTTAGTGGCTCTTACTGAGTTTCTTGAACTGTATAAAGTTTTAGGTCTATGGAAACAATCAAAGACAAAGTTAGATTTTTTAAAATCAAGTTTAAAATTCTGTAGCTGACATACAATGATAAGATATAAAACACAAAAACTAGCCCTGTAGTACGTACGATTAGCTTTTAAACCGTCAGCACTGCTTATGAAAGGTTGCAGTATAAGCGCTTCTGTGAGGCTTGAGGGAGTCAGAGCCCTAGTCAGCTAGACAATGATTTTGGCAGAAGAAGACATTAATTTTTTTTTTTTGAATTGCCTGAGTAATTGTGGCTCTGTTTTTTTATCTCATGGTGTAGTGACGGTACCTTTATTTTAATTTCATGTAACATTCTATTATCATGTTTGATGTAAATATTTGCTTATACCTTCACTTCATCATGTTTAATTAGATCAGAATGACCATTTGAATAATTTGAGAAAGTCTGTGTATCTGTTTTCTAAGCTCTAAAAGGAATAATTTAAAACACGAATTAGGAAATGGTCAGTATTTAAAGTGTTTGCTCAAATCACAACAATGACATACAGTTTTCACCTCACAGACTGTGCAGGTAGATGATTCCTTGGTGTTGGAGTACTTTTTATGATTATATGTACAGAACTGCTTTTTTGGGGAAGGTATGCTTACTTACTTAAAAAAAATTATACACTTGTTACTATATTTTCACAAAACATTCAAGCAGTACAAAAGTCATAGAATAGAAAAATGAAATTCTTAATTCAACCCCCAGCTCTTTCCAGCCTGGTCCCCTCCCCAAAGATAAGCGCAATAACAGTTTGGTAGATATTTAGAACTTACGTATGTATGTTAGGTTGTGTTACTTTTTTAATTAGCAAAAAACAGTAAGGACATTTTATTTTGGGAAAAAATGTACCTGCTGACCCCTAGTGGCACCATTTACTAGCACACATTTATTTGTTTTGAAATAATTTAGATCTGAATCATAACATAGGTTGAAACTATAACAGTAAGAGAGAAATGGAGAATCTAAGCTAAAATCTGTATAGTTGAAGCTGACGTGTCATTTCCCTCCAAATACACACATAACTGGGGAAAGGGAACAGAGGGATCAATAGTGAGGTGAGTTATCTACTCTGGCAGCTTTGAGATTCATTAAAGCATAACTTACCTTAGAATACATATCGGCAATCGTGTTTTGACCGTGTGCTTGACTATGTTTGTAATCATAGTTGTTCAAACATGAGATAAAAATTTTCATTTGAAACATGAAAGCGTTTGTTTTTCTTAGATATTGGATCAGAGAGACACACTTTCAGTTTCACCATTCGGGACTCACCAACCCATTTTGTAAACGCAACGTCCTGGGGCAGCGAAGGTTACATCAGGTCACTTTCTGACAGCTTTAGGGTTGGAGAGTGTGGTAAGTTGGCATTGGTTCTTGAACTGTTTCTATTCCAGTATTATTTCTGTGATATATTTGTAGGAACTACACTGAGGGAGTCAAAGTAAGATACAATTCATAATTCTTAAGAAACTTATCAGAAAAAAGGCGTTAAGAGCATAACACAAGCATTTCGCATTTTATTACTTGAAACATATAAATGTGATAGTCATATATTTTTACTAGGTAGCATTATGATCTTTGATTTATTTCATATTTCAGTTTGCATCAATTCCTGTTTTGCTATCACCATTTATCTTTCAGTAAAAATAATAAGGCTGCTAAACAGCTTTTGATAAAAGAAAATATTTGAATTTTTAATAGGAGTTTAAGAAGCTTTACTTTCAAAATACCAAGTCTTTGGCATCCTTTATCCATCTCAGGATCTTTCTGATGTACGGTGTCATATAAAAAACCAGGGTTTTTGGGGCGCCTGGGTAGCGCAGTTGTTAAGCGCCTGCCTTCGGCTCAGGGCGTGATCCCGGCGTTCTGGGATCAAGCCCCGCATCAGGCTCCTCCTCTGGGAGCCTGCTTCTTCCTCTCCCACTTCCCCTGCTGTGTTCCCTCTCTCGCTGGCTGTCTCTCTGTCAAAACAAAACAAAACAAAACAAAACAAAACAACCCAGGGTTTTGAAAATGGATAGAACTGGTTTCAGATCCTACTTCCAGTATTTGTTTACATCATGGATTTGAGAAAATTGCTTAGCCTTGTTGAGCCTCAACTGTGAATCCACCTATGGATTCTGTGGGTGTTAAAGGGGTTAGTATGCCGGGTATAAAGTGCACAACGTTGTCATTCAGTGGATGGCAGCGCTAGCCTCCTGCAGGAATCAAGAAAGCACGATACCAGCTCTCTTTCCGGGTAGAAAAAAGAAGGGAAAGAGTAGTGCACATAATTAAACTACTCTCCCAAACTGCACAATTAGGCAGGCTATTACCTGTCCCTGTCACTTAGCACCTACTCATACATTTATTGCCTCGTATTGTGAACTTGCAGAGTTGTATGCAATGTCTTTCTAACTGAATAATAAAGTACTTGAACGTATGGACTGTGAAGTTAGAAAACTTTGTAAACCCCACAGGGCCCAGTCCTATTAGAAACATTCCTTGGACGAATGCCAGTGTGTTAGTTATATGGAGCTAAAGATATATTGGTATTAAACTATAGGTTGATGGTTGTGAGGATGAGTGAGCAAGGGATCTTAAAAGCATAAGGTTGACAATAATTATAAATCTAAATAAGGTCTTAGTGTGGTGGTGTGAAAAGATTACAGATTTTTTAATCAGAACGAGTGTAAGTTTAGCCCTACTAGTTTCTAGGTATAAAACCTCCAGAAAGTTATTTAACCTCTGTGAGCTTCAATTTTTCGTCATTTGTAAAAAGGGGTACTCATGGAGTAGTTGTGTGAGGAATTAGCAAAACAGATACAAAAAGGTCTAATAAGACCATAAGGAGTGGAACCCCTAAAATGTTCAGTGATAAGCTGATAAATCGTGGGGCTGAAATCAGGAGCCGGATTGTGCGTGGCTCTTTCTGCCCCATGGCTGTTGTTTCCAAAGGCAACTGTGAATGGGCTGAAGTTCATTTAAAGTGTATGTTTTATGGAAGGGCAGATCGTAACCAGATCACATGTTCAGGGTAACTAATCAATAAAACAATATTAATGCAGGTCATATGTTGGGATTTAACACAAAGCATAAGAAGTGTCATCTGGGATCAAATTGATGGTCACACGTGAGGATTCCCTGTCCCAGTGACACAAGGAGAGGGCTGTGAAGAAAATGCTACACTGACTCAGAAATTAGAAATAACATTGTTAATGTTCGTTGTGAGGTACACTTGTTTTTATGTATGTAGTTACTTTTTTCTAATAGCATGATACTTTTCCTTCTATTGCAGTGATAATCGAAAATCCCCTGATTCAAAGAAAGGAATTAGAAAGAGAAGAAAAATTCAGCCCTGCAACTCCTGGGTAAATAATCCACCACAGAGTCAACAGCCTTTGTGTTGGAGTGATCACCGCTGTTGTGTTTGTGTGTCAGCTTCGTAGAGAGCTTACTGAGAGGGTATATGCTTCAATTTGAAAATTAGGAGTTTAATTCTTCCTCACAGTATTTACCTTTGATTATGAAATAATTTACGTTGATACAGGATTACATGAAAACATAGCTGTTTTTTACCACTTTTATTCTCAGATTTAGAAAAATATGCCTCCCGTCACATTAAAGCTGAACATGAGAAAGAAAGATAAATATTGGAACTCCAATAGATGTATCATATCAAAGTAAAACTCTGCTTACATGCCTTCCTGTCTTAGTTCGGGTTCACTGGAGGCAGAGCCCAGAGGAGGATTTTTGTGCAAGTGGTTTGTTGAGGGAGAGCTCTCTGGAGCAGCCTGTAAAGATCTGGTCAGGGGACAGCAGAGTCAGGTTCAGCAGGAGCTCAGCTCCGCCTGCCTGGCCCCCGCGGGAGCTCTGGGAACTGGGCTTTCGTGGCCTGGATTCACAAGTTATTGGCTGCGTCCACTCCCCACCACTGGCATTTCTGCCTGAGGGCAGCTCTCCAGAGCAAGGTGATGCTGGTAAAGCTCTCTGAGTGGGGCACAGCAGTCTCCACTACATATACACCCATTTTGACCCCTTCCCACCTACTGTTCTGACCTCATACCAGATCCCAAGTCTCATTTCTGTGCAGCCTCATAGATTCCTCTCCACTCTGAACACCCTGGGCTCATTCTGCACTATCAGCTTTTGCACGCTCACTTCCCTCTGCACAGAACAGTCTTTTCCCATCTGCTTTAAATGTTTGCTCCTTCTCCTCATTGATGTGTCAGTTTGAATGTCACCTCCTCAGGCCTTCTCCATTTACTCTGTGTGTAGTGGCCCTTCCAGTCTGTCACTAGGACTTCACCCTGTGCTGTTATGGTCATAACCCACTCCCTGAGATTATTTGATTAATTGTTGTCTGTCTCCCTCTCACACATGTGAACTCCATGTCATCGAAGGTTTTGTCCATCTTCTTCACCATTGTATTCCCTATGCCTAGACTTGGGTCTGGCACATACTAGCTCTTGGTAGATTTTGATGGAATGAATGCATAAGCGGATGGAGGGAGGGGGAAGGAAGGATGGGGGTGAAGACTGTTCTTGGCAGAGGGAACAAACAGGAAACCTCCTGGCCTTCTCCAGAACAGTTAACAGTAGTTTGAACCACAAGAAACTGTTGATATTTGACTATTTTTGGTTTAAAACTGTCACCTTCATAGTCTTGTAGTCTGATATGGCTGGGCTTTAGGGCAAGGGCAGGGGAGCACTGGAAGGAAAAGCTTGAGAGAGAAGCAGAGACACTTCCCAGACCGCTTTGCCTGGCATACCAACTTCATTCTTTGCCGATGGCTAGCCCAGAAGTCTTTGAGCTGGCAAATAGTATGTTCATATTTGTGGTTTAGGAAGATCGCTTCAGCAACCTGAGGGGGGAAGGAAGCTTAGGAGACAAGACAGTAGTTTAGGTGAGAAGCGATGCGGGAAACACCTAATGAAGTAGCAGGGGAGGCGCGGGAGGAGGGCCTGGGTTAGAAGGCTGGAAAGAGTCTCCATGAGGGGACTTGGGAACTGATTGGCTGGAGGGGGGAGAGCATCCTGATTGGAGTTCAGTATGTAGCTATTGGGCATCTACTCCAGAGAGAGCATCACAGAATGAAGTCAAGCACCGTCCTGATCCAGGCAGGACAGGCAGCATCACAGAGACAGAAATGATGGGATACCCCCACCCTGACATTTTAGAGGGCTTTTATACCCCTATTTTTCAGAAGAAAACTGAAGCTCGGAGTTTGGGGCACAGTCAGAAACTGGTATGCTTAGAACTCAGGCAAAAATTGGTCCTCAAAACATTTTCTTAATGAAAATACATTTTAAATATTTTATTTATTTATTGGTCAGAGATAGAGAGAGCACAAGTGGGAGAGGAGCAGAGGGAGAAGCAGGCTCCTTGCCGAGCAAGCAGCCCAATGTGGGGCTCGATCCCAGGACCCTGGGATCATGACCTGAGCCAAAGGCAGACATGTAACTCACAGCCTCCCAGGCTCCCCTTAATGAAAATACATTTTAGACAAAAAAATACTTCACAACAGTTTTCAGTGTTTCTCGGAGTAAAAAAAGTATAAATTTTCTTAATAGAGTCTGAATCACAACGAAAAGGATAATTTAATGTGAATTTGGAAGTATTTTTCTATTAGAAAGTCAACTCGATATTAACTGTTTTTGTGTGTTTTTGCAATTTAGCAACTGTAAACTATTGCTCAGTGAGAATCACTCCACGGTAAAAGTTTGTTCCAGTTACCAAGTGGACACCAAGCTCCTTGCTTTGATATACTTACCTGTTAAAGAGTCTCGTGATTTTTATTCATTGGGTGACATTGTTGCAAATGGATGCAGTCTGGACGGGAGGATTATTAATGTGCTTGCGGCAGTGAGGTCGGTAAGTTAAAGCCTCAACAAGGCCAACCTCTGTTTGGCGCCCAGTTCTATCACTTCACTTCCGTTTGGGAAGTAATAACCAGCTGGAGTCAATTTTCTTGATCCATAAGTTGAATTAAGAAAATGGTGGCAATTCTCATCAGCATCAAAGGAGCAGTTTATCTGGGAATAAGTAGCAAAATAAAATTGAAGTTGAATGTTAAATGCAGCACACTCACTCCTAAGTGATCTATTAACTGTGAGAGCTTTGCGTACTTTGGTGAAACAAAGGTGTGAATGGAAAGGGTAAATCCATGGACTTGAAGATTTGCATGAAGTTTCTCAAGGGGATGTAAGTTGGAGGACTCACGCAGTCCACTCACGTGTGTGCTCAGAGGTGTCCTGAGATGGGGGATGGGCATATCCACCTTTCAGCTGGTGTAACCTTGTGCAGGCATCGTGGGGCCCTGGGGAGCCTCTCAGCGCCCCGCACACCATCACCTCCCTCTTATGCAGTTGCCGCAGTGAATTTCAGACTCTCTTGGACAGACTGGTCACTTGGCAGACATTCAGAGGTCGATCTCAAAAGTATAGTTTCACACACACAAAAAGAACGTGGAGAAAATTAAAGGGGCAGGACCAATTCCTCAACGTAGGGAGTGAGGATAATCAGAGACCATATATACATACATGAAATGTTGTCAGTAATAGCTCATTGCTTTTCTGTATTAAATGACAGTGTCGACTCTCCCCGTTGACAGGCCTGTGACGGTGGAGGCCACGACTGCTTTGTTGTCCACCCTAGCCCCAACCTAGCCCAGTGCCTGCCACACGGTGAGCATTCAATATAATTCAGGACGGAGGAATAAACTCCCTATGTGACAGTCTTGAAAAATAGGAGAAATCACTTTCTGGGCAATTTAGGTTCAATCTTACATAAAGGCAGGATATTATCTCGATTTTCCCACAGTTCTGTAGAATGCCATTATATTACAATGTAGTAAGAATTTTCTAAAACTCAGTGTAAGCAAAGGCCTGCAACAGCATTTTCCACTTCCCCTGCCATGAGTTTGGCACCCTCTTTTTTAGGAGGACATTACTTCTTTTTTCTGTGTCTTTCTTCTACCATTGTGCTTCCGTCCCTCTTACATTTCCTTGTCTTCACATTTTTTGTTTAGCCCGTTTTCTCTTCCTTCCCACCTTCTCTTTCTCTTCACTTTAGAATCCTTTTCATAGAATTCTCTTGTGTGCTGTGATATGTCAGACCTCTGTCATACTCCGGCAGCTGCAAGTCTTCCTTCAGCTCCTTCCTCTGGAGCTCAGCTCTGCAGGAAACGTGATGGTGACAGTAGCATAGGGGGCAGCCAGCTGACTGTCCAGGCTTGGGCCACTATTATGCGGCTGGCAGAGGGCCCTGCTCTTCCCTTTGAGAACTTGCTGGGGGAGCAGAAGGGCCGCTGAGTTTACCTCCACTTCCATGATCCTCTTACCCTCAGTGTGGATCAAGCCAGACGGTGTGTCAAGGCGCCCTCCCGTATGTCTCTCATTTGGTCTTCACCACCTTATCCCCACGGAGGCAACAAAGAAGGCGTTGATATCCCACCTGTGCCAGCAAGCTGAGGATGCTGAGCCATAGGAAGAAACTCAGTTCATTTGGTCACATACACTCCACGCCAGGCTCTGCACTAATGTTGAAAATATATTTTCCTTCCTCATTGAGTCCACCTTGATGCCACACAGGGGCTTGTCATGGAGCATTGTTTTTGACATGTTGAAAAGACCACAGAATCTTAAAGCACACATTTTTGTATCTCTCTTCAATCAAAGTGTGCAACTTACAACTTCAGCTAAATGCACCTAGTTTAGAGCTAGAAGATGCTTTTAAAACCCTCAGATATATATTAGTGATTCTTGCTATTTTGATTTTTTAAATTTGCTGTTTAAAAGGTAAACATTTGAATGTTTCCACCAATAAACATTTACGTACCTCTGCAACCATAAGTGAAGAATGATGATTTCCTTCCGTTTCTAAGGTTGGAGAGCCAAAATACTTCACAACTTCAGACCGGAGGAAAGGCCAGAGGTGTGAAGTGAAGCTGTATGATGAGACAGAGTCCTCTTTTGCAATGATATGGTAACCTCCCACATCTTTCCAAACCGTGAAATCCCTGCTGTTAACAGCAAGGCAGAATATTTTTATTTTATGAAAAAGATGATGGATTTCATAGTAGGAGAGGAGTCATGATGGAGGAGAAATAATTATTAAAAAGGAACCTTGCTCTTGTGCATAGAGTGTTACAGTCTGTGCTGTAAGATTACCTTAAAATGAGGTCTTTGGACAGCACGGGATTATTTGGATGGACTCCACTGTGACTGGTGCATTCCTGTCCTCTGCTTTATAACGGTTAGTGATTCATTAGGTCCCATTGGTAATGAACCAGCCAGATTCTCTGTGATTGCTTGGGTAGTGCCCTGGAATCAGGCCACAGGAAAAAAAGCACAGGTAGAAAAGCAAGGTTCTCCTTGGCTGCACCTGAAAGCACCGCGGGGTAGAACATGGCATCATCGTTCAGACTTCAGATGCCTGGGCACCAAAGAAAACACTTAATTTGAAACAGGCCTTCCACCTGTCACATCTCCTGAACAGTCTTCCCAGTGCAGGGGCCCTCTCTTAATGGTCTGACCAAGTGGCTGTAGAGGCTTTAGATTTGTAGTCACTCAGTTATAACTAGTCTGGAGCGACCTAAGTAGTAGGGAGAGAAGGAACTGATGAGGTGGAAGTTGTCAAAGATGAATAGTGTCTAAGGGCTGACTTATCACATGGATGTGAGATGCCCTGTGAAATGGACAGTGAACCCTGCAAAACGCAGGAGAAGCCAACATCCTTCACTTGTGCCTTTGACAACTGGGGGAATTGTTACCTTCAGCCATTAAGACAGCCTTCTTTTTGGGCAAATAATGTGCTCACTGCCAGGTTTTTTCTAATGTATTCTTTTTTTTTTTTTTTTACTTCTTTTTAAAAATATGCAGTTGGGATAATGAATCTATCCTGGTTGCACAGAGCTGGGTGCCACGAGACACAGGTATGATCTTGCAATGATTGTGTTCAGTGTTTATAATTTTTATACCTCTCTCCACATAAAAGTTGTAAAATGACTTTTTTTCCCCCCTGAACAGTAATATTTGCTTCAGATGTAAGAATAAGTTTTGACAAATTTCGGAACTGCATGACAGCAACTGTAATCTCAAAAACCATTATTACGACTAATCCAGGTAAAAGGCCATCTGAAATATGTCCCTTTGGAAATGACTGTGTCACACATTTCAATGTTTGTACAGTGTATTTAAAAATGAAAACAAGGGGTGCCTGGGTGGCTCAGTTGGTTGGGCATCTGACTCTTCTTTTTGGCTCGGGTCATGGTCTCTGGTTGTGGGATTGGCCCCAGTAGGGCTCAGAGTCTGTTTAGGATTCTCCCCCTCTCCTGCTGCCCCTCCCACTCTTTCTCAAAAAAAAAAAGAAAAGAAAAAGAAAACAAAGCTTGGATTTCATTTGAATTAAAAGTGAAAGTTGCTTTATATACTTTACATTTATATTTTTTTTTTTTAGATTTTATTTAGTTATTTATTTGTCAGAGGGCGAGAGGGAGAGAGCACACAAGAAGGGGAGCGGCAGGCAGAGGGAGAAGCAGGCTCCCTGCTAAGCCAGGAGCCTGATGCAGGACTCGATCCCAGGGCTCTGGGATCTCGACCTGAGGTGAAGGCAGTTGTATGACCTACTGAGCCACCCAGGCGCCCCTTTACATTTATATTTCTTTTTTTTAAAAAGATTTTATTTATTTATTCGACAGAGATAGAGACAGCCAGCGAGAGAGGGAACACAAGCAGGGGGAGAGGGAGAGGAAGAAGCAGGCTCATAGCAGAGGAGCCTGACGTGGGGCTCGATCCCACAATGCCGGGATCACGCCCTGAGCCGAAGGCAGACGCTTAACCGCTGTGCCACCCAGGCGCCCCTACATTTATATTTCTTAAACTTAGAGTGAGTTATATCTTTGATGTCCTTACCAAAGAAAAGAAATGTGAAAAACCAGACTCATGTTTATTTTATTTTTTTAAAGATTTTTATTTATTTATTTGAGAGAGAGAAAGAGCAAGCAGGAGCAGGGGATGGGGCAGAGGGAGAGGGAGAAGCTGACTCCTGCTGAGCAGGGAGCCCGACACTGGACGTAATCCTAGGATCTTGGGGTCATGACCTGAGCTGAAGGTAGACGCTTAACCGACTGAGTCACCCAGGCGCCCCCAGACTCATTTTTTTTATTATTAACATATAATGTATTATTTATTTCAGGGGTACAGGTCTGTGGTTCATCAGTCTTACACAATACACAGCTCTCACCACAACACATATCCTCCCCAGTGTCCATCACCTAGCCACCCCATCCCTCCCACCCCCCTCCACTCTAGCAACCCTCAGTTTATTTCCTGAGATTAAGAGTCTCTTACGGCTTGTCTCCCTCTCTGATTTTGTCTTGTTTCATTTTTTTCTCTCTTCCCCTATGATCCTCTGCCTTGTTTCTCAAATTCCACATATAAGTGAGAGCATATGATAACTGTCTTTCTCTGATGACTTATTTCACTTTGCATAATACTCTCTAGTTCCATCCATGTTGTTGCAAATGGCAAGATTTCATTTTCTGATGGCTGCATAATATTCCATTGTGTATATATACACCACATCTTCCTTATCCATTCATCTGTCGATGGACATCTGGGCTCTTTCCGTAGTCTGGCTATTGTGGACATTGCTGCTATAAACATGGGGGTGCACATGCCCCTTCGGGTCCTGATGGTTGTATCTTTGGGGTAAATACCCAGTAGTGCAATTGCTGGGTCGTAGGGTAGCTCTATTTTCAATGTTTTCCAGAGTGGCTGCACCAGCTTGCATTCCCACCAACAGTGCATGAGTGTTCCCTTTTCTCTGTATCCTCCCCAACATCTGTCATTTCCTGACTTGTTAATTTTAGCCATTCTGACTAAATAGCCATTCTATTTCTTTCATGAGTATTCTGTAGTTTTCTCAGTACAGATCCTTTGCCTCTTTGGTCAGATTTATTCCTAGGTATCTTATGCTTTTGGGTGCAATTATAAATGGGATCGACTCCTTAATTTCTCTTTCTTCAGTCACATTGTTGGTGTATAGAAATGAAACTGATTCTGTGCATTGGTTTTGTATCCCACCGCCTTACTGAACTCCTGCGTGAGTTCTAGCAGTTTCGGGTGGAGTCTTGTGGGTTTTCCACATAAAGTATCATATCACCTACAAACAGTGAGAGTTTGACTTCTTTGCTGTTTCGGATGCCTTTTATTTTTTTTTGTTGTCTGATTGCTGAGGCTAAGACTTCTAGTCCTATGTTGAACAGCAGTGGTGATAGTGGACATCCCTACCGTGTTCCTGACCTTAAGGGAAGAGCTCTCAGCTTTTCCCCATTGAGAATGATATTCGCTGTGGGTTTTTCATAGGTGGCTTTTATGATATTGAGGTATGTTCCCTCTATCCCTGCACTGAAGAGTTTTCATCAAAAAAGGATGCTGTACTTTGTCAAGTGCTTTTTCTGCGTCTGTTGAGAGGATCATATGCTTCTTGTCCTTTCTTTTATTAATGTCGTGTATCACGTTGACTGATTTGCGAATGTTGAGCCAGCCTTGCAGCCCAGGAATAAATTCCACTTTGTTGTGGTGAATAATCCTTTTAATGTACTGTTGGATCCTGTTTGGCTAGTATTTTGGTGAGAATTTTTGCATCCGTGTTCATCAGGGATATTGGTCTGTAAATCTCCTTTTTGGTGGGGGCCTTTGTCTGGTTTTGGGATCAAGGTAATGCTGGCCTCATAGAATGAGTTTGGAAGTTCTCCTTCCATTTCTATTTTTGGAAACAGCTTCAGTAGAATAGGTATTAATTCTTCTTTAAATGTTTGGTAGAATTCCCCTGGGAAGCCATCCGGCCCTGGGCTCTTGTTTGTTGGGAGATTTTTGATCACGGCTTCGACTTCCTTGCTGGTTATGGGTCTGTTCAGGTTTTCTGTATCTTCCTTGTTCAGTTTTGGTAGTTTATGCTCCCAGACTCTTTTTTAAAGCATCATCCCTTGTCATGATTCTGGAGAGATCAATGTAATTGATTGGATCACCTAAATTATTGACTATTTAAAAAATAAATTCAGTTTTACTATATTCAAATTAGTTAGTACTGGAGCACCGAGAACATGAACGTCACACCATTAGTTCCTAACATAACAAAATGCCCAGAAGGCCCACCGGAGTGGTTGTTGAAAGGAGCTTATTCCAACACGCAGTCCAGGGAACAGGGTCTGGGGAGACTTGAGGGATTAGTGCCCTTAAGTATCCTCACAGTCCTTTGTACTGCAGATAGAGAGACACGCCCAGCACCCCACGCAGAGTACAGAGTTCCCAGAGACAGTCCTTCCCAACCTCAGGAAGACGGAACTGTGAAGTGGGTCATTTCTGACAATAGCTCCCTCTGCTGGTCTCTAACAGAGCATCAACAGTGACTGATTTTTATTTATTTTATTTTATTTTTAAAGATTTTATATATTTGTCAGAGAGAGAGAGAGAACTCACAAGCAGGGGAGCGGCAGGCAGAGGGAGAAGCCGACTCCTCGCTGAGTAGGGAGCCTGATGCGGGACCCTGGCATCATGGCATGAGCTGAAGGCAAACGCTTAACTGACCGAGGCAGCCAGGCACCCCTACAGTGACTGAGAATTACAAAGCAATTTTATATCTTTGACCAAACCATTATCAGCATTTTTTAAAGTAGCATGTCTATGAGATATGACATAAAATGACAAGATTCTGTGCCATACAAGTGGACTGGACCTTTCGTATCCACCCGAACACCATGTCCCTGAAAGTGGCATCATGGAAGGTGATGTCACATGCACATGCTGTGTGCAGGGCCTTGTCCTTGAGGCCAGTGACGAAACACAAATATCTCTGCCCACACGAAGCTCACATTCTAGCAGGAGAGACACAGATGATAAACGATAAAGATAACACATCTGTGAATTATGAAATATTGAAGAAGAAAAAGAGGAACAGGGTCAGGAGATTCCAGGGTGACATGGTGTATAGGGCAGGTTGCACTTTTACAGGGGGTGGTCAGGTAGGCCTCCTTGGGAAGGTGAGGTTTGAGCAAAGATGTGATGAGGCAGTGTGGGGATTCACCATGGGAAAGAGCGTCAGGCTCTTAGTAGTAGAACAGCCAGTGCAAAGGCCCAGAGGTTGGCCTGTGCCTGCATGAGGGCAGAACAGTCAGGAGGCTGTGGCTGGAGCTCATAGAGTACGGGCAAGAGGAGGAGTCCAGGTCAGAGGAGAAGGGTAGGTATCAAGAAGGCCTTATAGGCTAATGAAAGTATGTTGGCTTTTACTCTGTAGCAAAGGGTTTGGAACAGAGGAGTGACATTTTTAAAAAAATATTTTATTTATTTGTTTGATGGAGAGAGAGACAGCCAGTGAGAGAGGGAACACACACAGGGGGAGTGGGAGAAGAAGCAGACTCCCAGCGGAGGAGCCTGATGTGGGGCTCGATTCCAGAACGCCGGGATCACACCCTGAGCCAAAGGCAGACGCTTAACAACTGAGCCACCCAGGCACCCCAGAGAAGTGACATTTTTTAAATAGTAAAAGGATCTCTCTAGGTGCTTTGTTGTAAATTGATGGTGACACAACCACGATCTATTCTCAACATTTAGGACAACAGTGCCAGTCTTCAATTCCTTTTTTTTTTTTGAGGGGCATACTATGGTTTATTATATTTAATAACTTATTAACAGTTTTATTAGTATTATATCGAGTATTATATTAGTATTATATAGAGTGATGTCAATGAAACCTCCATCTTCTAAGGGTAAATTTGGCCTGGGAAAATTTCTAAAAGGCAGTTGGATTTGTCTGTTGGAAAAGGTTATCTCGTGTGATAGGACAATTGTATCAATAACTCAAGGCTAAGTTAAGGAAACACATATTCAGTGGGTGTTATCTATTTGGTTCTGAACACAACGTGAAGGGAAATGTCAAAGTGTTTGGGCAATCCCAGCTGCATTAGAATAAATACCTGCTTCTCAAAGAGACAAAGGAGAGTACTTAAAAGGGTGCGTGAATTTCTTTCTTTCTTTCTTTCTTTCTTTCTTTCTTTCTTTCTTTCTTTCTTTCTTTCTTTCTTTCATTTATTTATTTGTCAGCGAGAGAAAGCACAAGCAGGAGGATCGGCAGGCCGAGGGAAAGGTAGGCTCCCCGCTGGGCAAGGAGCCCTATACGGGACTGATCCCAGGACCCTGGGATCATGACCCAAGCTGAAGGCAGACATTTAACCGACTAAGCCACCCAGGCATCCCAGGGTGCATGAATTTTAATGTGCTTCTTTAAATCAGCCTTCTTTGTAACTTCCTGGCCTACACCTACCAAGTAAAAACTAAAAACCTCTAATGGCTTAAGCTTTCATCCTAGCTTTCCTTATGGCTTTCTCTGCCCTGAGAGTGTCCATGAGACAGTCCCGGATAACCTTGTCGTCAGGAGGGATCTTTACAGCAGTGCCTGTGGGAAGCCCAGGGGTGTGATTTCCACCGCCTCACTCCAGCACCTGCTCCTGTCCAGTGTGCAGCACTTCTGTCAGTGTTTCAGAAACATCCCTCCATTCATTCACTCATTAATTTACAATTATCTGTTGAATGCCTTTTATTTGCCAAGTGCTGAGATAACGTAAGTCCTTTTTGGATCAAGGCAGGACACGATGGGTAGATGGGCAGATGAGTAGAAAGACAGTTGCTGTATTGTGTACTGGAACTACAGAGCTGAAGAGGCAGACCCCTGCTCACAAGGAGATTCAGTCTAGTTATGTGAAAGAAGAGTGGTTAGACGTAGGGTTGAACTGGAGTGAGGAAGAAGCCCCTGCCTCTGCTTCAAGCACCAGCACGTTTGCAGAATGTTGATGTGGGCGAGGGAAGGCCAAAAGGCCATCAAGTGTTGGAGGCTGGGGGGCTTGAAGTTGAAGGGTGTCGGAATCACATGGGAGCCCTTTTTCAAAATCACGTTCTTGCCTTTGGTCACACCATCTGACTATTCCTGAGAACACTTGTGTCCCAAGTCAAGCAGTAAGGCTTTCAAATACACATAAATTTTTTTTTCCTGCTTAGAAAAGAAATGCATATAAAATTTAGAAAATACATAATAGCAAAAAGGGAAAACAATGAGCACCTATAATCTCACCATCTAGTAAGAGAATAATTTCTTTCATATATACTCTTCCAGATATTTTGCATACCTATGTATGTATGTTTTTTAAATGAAAGGAAATTGCACCGTATCGTTCTATAAGCTGCTCTTTAACAATATCTGGTGTACATCTCTTCATTTAGTAGACTACCACATCACATTGCTAATTGGCTGCATCATATTCTATTTGACTATGTTTTTATGTCTTCACTTTTACCATTAAAAATAATATTGAATCATTCACAATTATTTAAAAAGTAATCAGGTGCGCCTGGGTGGCTCAGTTAAGTGTCTAACTCTTGATTTCGAATCAGGTCTTGATCTTGGATCAGGTCTTGATCTTAGGGTCATGAGATCAAGCCCTGCCTCTGGCTCCATGCTCAGCACAGAGTCTGCTTGAGATTCTCTCTCTCTCTAAATCAATAAATAAAGTCTTGGGGTGTCTGGGTGGCTCAGTCAGATGAGCAGCTGACTCTTGATTTCAGCTCAGGTCATGATCTCGGGGCCTGGGATGGAGCCTCGTGTCAGGCTCTGCACTTAGCGGGGAGTCTGCTTGGGACTCTCCCTCTCCCTTTGCCCCTCCCCCTGCTACGTGTGTGTGCTCTCTCTCAAATAAAGAAATCTTTAAAAAAAATAAAATAATCAGTTGCTTTTCACTTCTTATGCATTTTTTGTTTAAGATACCCCAGAAGCTAACATCCTATTGAATTTTATAAGAGAAAATAAAGAAACAAATCCTTTGAATGATGAAATCGACAGTTATTTGAAAGAATCTGTAAATTGTAAGTGACCTTTAAATATTACTTTTGTCTTACATAGTAAAAGATACCATATTCTTATCCTGTGACTGCTGTATTTCCACTTTTTAAAAGGTTGTTTAAACCTTTAGAGGTTTAAGGGCACCTGGGTGGCTCAGTAAGTTGGGTGTCAACTCTTGGTTTTGGCTTGGGTTGTGATCTTGGGGTTGTGTGATCAGGCCCCGTGTGGGGCTCTGCACTGAGTGCAGAGTCTGCTTAGGATTCTCTGCCTCCCCTCTCCCTCTGCTCTTCCCTCTGTGCCCATGTGCTCTCTCTCTCTCTAAATGAATGAATGAATAATTCTTTAAATTATTATTCTTTTAATTCTTTAAAATAATCTTTAAACTTTTAGAGGTTTCTATAAACTTTTGCTAATCTGGTGGAAGTTAAAAGAATTGAGCTGACTGGCTTTTTCTTATTGATTTTTAAGAATTATTTATAGATTCTGGATATGAGTCCTTTGTCTCCTTTAAAGATTGCTACCATCTCCCATGCTGAGGCTTGCCTTCCCACTCTTTTAATGGCATCTTCCAGTGACCCAGAAAGTCTTCATTGACATAAAATGAATTAAATTTCTCATTCTTTTCCTTTTTTTGCTAATTATTTTTGCTGTTATGTCCATTTATATAATCAATTTTAATATAGCAAATGTAATAATTTTTCTCTTAGGTGAAGCTATTACATGTTCTCATTTGAACTTTATAGTTTTTCTATTAGGATATAATCCTTTGGAATTCTTAGAATATGTAGAGAGCTGTAATAACTTCTTTTTATTTTTAGTAAATACAATAGTTGATGTCTATACAGTTGAGCAATTAAAGGTAAAAGCTTCGCAGAATGAAGGGAAGGCTGACCCTTTCTACGGCATTCTTTATGCTTACATTTCTACACTGAACATTGACGATGACACCACAACAGTGGTTCGACACCGATGGTAAGCAGCCAGTATTGTCAGCACGTTCATTCTTGTAAGAAGTAAAGATCAACTATTGTTAGTAAATTTTAAGCTCTGTAGAAGTTAAAGCTATTCTTTGACCTAATAATTGTTATGTATTTGAAAAAAATGTATAAGTAGATAACCCATACTGAAGTTTCCAGGGTGAACTATGTAGATTCAAAGATAATTACCTTTGGGGCGCCTGGGTGGCGCAGTCGTTGGGCGTCTGCTTTCGGCTCAGGGCGTGATCCCAGCGTTCTGGGATCGAGCCCCACATCGGGCTCCTCCGCTGGGAGTGCTTCTTCCTCTCCCACTCCCCCTGCTTGTGTTCCCTCTCTCGCTGGCTGTCTCTCTCTCTGTCAAATAAATAAAATCTTTAAAAAAAACAAAGATAATTACCTTTGAAAGTAAAATTTGATTTGCCGTGTTTCTGCAGTCCTAAAATATAGAGATATAATGCTGCCAGAAACTTTTTTTTTTAAAGCTTTTATTTATTTATTCGACAGAGATAGAGAAAGCCAGCGAGAGAGGGAACACAAGCAGGGGGAGTGGGAGAGGAAGAGGCAGGCTCATAGCAGAGGAGCCCGATGTGGGGCTCGATCCCACAACGCCAGGATCACGCCCTGAGCCAAAGGCAGACGCTTAACTGCTGTGCCACCCAGGCGCCCCTGCCAGAAACTTTTTAAAAGATATTTTATTTATTTATTTGAGAGAGAGAGAGAGCATGAGCCAGGGGGCTGGGCAGAGGGAGAAGCAGACTCCCCATTGAGCAGGGAGCCCGACATGGGGCTCGATCCCAGGACCCTGAGATCATGATCTGAGCTGAAGGCAGACACTTAACCAACTGAGCCACCCAGGCACCCCTGCTGCTAGAAACTTTTAACTGAGATGACAGACTGTTGTTTTAATATATTAGAATATTATTTTGGTTGCCATGTCCTATAGCAATGCAAGGGACAGCATTTTTAAAAAAATTATTTTCAGCCACACGGTGAATATGATTTACAACCTCTCCTAGGTCAAAGTTAGTATCTACTTGTATAAAAAAGTAAACCCCCAGGGGTTTAATCATATTAGCTGAAAGATGCTTGGCAAGAAACATCTAAAATGTTACTGTGAAAGTCTATGAATTTTTGTAACTGAAAATTTTACTGAGGGGCACTTGGGTGGTTCAGTCAGTTAAGCGTCCAACTCTCGACATCAGGTCTTAATCTCAGGGTGGTGAGTTCAAGCCCCACGTTGGGCTCTGTGTTGGGCATGGAGCCTACTTAAAAAAAAAAAAAGAGAAAAAGAAAATTTATTGAGATAGTTCTAGATTCACATGGAGTTGTAAAACATAATACAGAGAGAACCTACATACTCTTTATCCACTTTCTCCTAATGGTAACATTTTATGAAACTATAGTATTACACCATAGCCAGGATACTGACATTAATTCAAGTTGGTGATTTTATTGAAATTTCATCACACTGGCATGCAGTAGTGTGTGTGTGTGTGTGTGTGTGTGTGTGTGTGTGTGTGTATTCTGTATGGTTTGATCACATGTGCAGGTTTGTGTATCCACCACCATAGTCAAGATACTGACCTATGGATTTTGAAAACATTTTATGATTTGGTATTAAAATTGAAAAAACCAATGTGGAGGCTGCTGTTGTAAGTCAAGTGTTTACTTTTTGAAAAACATTTTTCAAAAACTTGTGAAAATGTTATTGTCTCCCTAATTTTTTCGTATATCTTCAATATTGATATCTGAGGAAATGCATCTGGAAATTACCTTAAAAGTGATCTGTGCCCAGACAGGAAAGCACTATCTTCAGATCACACCCTTTAGTCTTTCTGTCCAAATTGGGTAAAGTAAGACCTGCCTCAAAATATGGAATAGCGTATAATCACTACTTAAAGAGAGAAGAGTGCGTCACTAGCAGTACCAAGAGCATTTTGGGTGTGAACCTGACCAACCCTAGGATTTTTCGGTTGATGTGCAGAGGCCTAGCACAGAAGCATCAAGTAAGCATTTGTGAAACTCAGGCTTTCTAGGCACAAGACAGGATTCCTCCCTCAGAACCCTGAGCTGAGGGGACTAGGTGGACATACCTGCAGTAGTGAGGAATGGGATGGGACAGGATGGAGGCAGGGCTGAGCGTCAGTTCTGTGGCTGTTTGGAGCTGGGAAGGGGTGAAGGAAAGGAGTCCTAGCAGGGGTAGGGTGGGAGGCAGGACCATGGAAATGGGATAGATTGCATGTTGTGTTGTTCCTTATTTCGTATGTCTATCTGGTATCCTGCACCGCTCTGAGGACTCTGAAGTTACTCTGATTTAGACTTTTCAGGGAGCAGGGTACTTCTGCGAGAGATCAGGTTGGTCATTTATGGTCTTCACATTTTATCCTTGTCTTTCTTTTCAGCTCGGGCTGTGGTTATGTTGTAAACGAATCATCCAGCACTTGCACTGCTTGCAACAAAGATTGTTTGGAATTTAAATCTGTTTTTCTCAGCTTCCACTTGCTAATTGACCTCACTGACCACACAGGTACCCTCCACGCTTGCAGTCTCACAGGAGGGGTTGCTGAGGAGACATTAGGCTGCACGGTAAATAACAGAAAGGAAAATGTGTTTAGAAATAATTCCAAATTGAATTCTCTTCCCCCCAAGTGTAGGTTATTTCAGTGAACAGTTGATAGAAATTAAGGCATTAATAAAGAGGTCTGGGGAAAAAAATCAAGCTTGATTTAAACACGCATTGCTTTAATGAACAAATAATTGCATGTTGTGTATTAAATCACAGCTGATTTTGCTGTTGGGGACAGCGGCCAAGGCTGTTGACGCGGGGAAGAAAGAAGACATTTTCTATAGTCAAGTAACAATGGGTAGAACAGCACAGTGGAGATGTTGATCAGTTGAGGCAGAAGGAGGGTATGGCGATATTTCACCAGCCAGCTAAGGGAAGTCACCACATAGAGTCAGGACACACACAGCGCCTTCCGACAGCAGCAGATGCTTAGGAATGTGTGCGCATGGTGACAGGGGCCTGGTTTTTCTTGTTAAAGCCAGCTCCTGCAGTTTGCCAGTAGCCCCCAGCCCCACTCAGCTTCTGGTTTGTTGAGGGGAGTTTCCTGGGCTGAGCCACCTGACTGGTTTCAGAGATTCAGTTCAGAGCCATTTGACCTTGTCTCCTCCATTAAGAGAATTGAGCTGTAATTACTATAAATAAAATTCCATTCTAGTGCGCGAAGCCAAGTTTCACATTGTTAGGATGAGTTATTTATATGGACTTTGGAAATATTTCTTTGATTGTTTTAACCAGGTAAATGAGTTTCTTGCAATGACGGATGAACAGAAAACAGCATTGAAGTGGCAATTTCTTTTGGAAAGAAGCAAAATTTATTTAAAAGTTAGTATATTTTACAGTACTCTGTTATTCTATATATTCAAGTAATAAGAAAATCCTAGAGTATGACCTAATAAGTCAGGGAATTTGTTATTTTTAATAATGTCCAGTTCCCAGATATGCAGAAGAATTTGACTAACGTGGATGCAAGTAATCAGGGTTTTTTTTGTTTGTTTGTTTTTTGCGTTTTGTTTTGTTTTGTTTTGTTTTGGTATACTATAAAGGGATTCCACATGACACCAAAGGAACAGACCAACAGGGCCACCTGGCTGACTCAATTGGTGGAGCATGTGACTCTTTAAAAAAAGGTTTTTTTTTAAATTTAAATTTAATTAAATAACATATAATGTATTATTGGTTCCAGGGGTACAGGTCTGTGATTCATCAGTCTTATATAATACCCTGTGCTCATTACAACACATATCCTCCCCAATGTCCATCACCCAGTTACCCCATCCCTCCACCTCCCCCTTCAGCAACCCTTAGTTAGCATGTGACTATTGATCCCGAGGTCGGGAGTTTGAGCCCCACATCTGGTGTAAAGATTACTTAAAAATAAAATCTTGGGGGAAAAAATAGACCAACAAAGACAGTATCTGTTATGTTTAGTCCAAGGAGGGCCATGGGTTGTAGAGTCAAAGTTGGTCCCCCACCCCTGTGCCACTCCCTCCCTGCCCGCAAAGCAGTGCTCCTCACTTCAGTGAGTAATGTCAGGTGGCACAGTCACATGCGTGGATGCAGGGGAGAGACAGACTGGGTTTGAATCCCCAGCTCCACCACTCCTCAGCCTCTGTGACCTTCTAGAGCTCTGTGGTCCCGCCTCCCCAGTTGGAGCAGCGCTAGCAACACTTCAGTGTGGGGGTCACAGCATCTTAGCATTAAAGGTGTAAAAACGGAGTGAGACAAACTCCTTTTGTTTTGCAAATGTGGAAAATGGGACCAAGAAATGCTGCTACTTGTGCAAAGTCACAGGTGAGATGGGCTACAGCCTACGCTCTCTCCTTCTATCAGTCTCAAATGTTTTCTCCTTTACACTCTTAAAAGTTTTCAAGCTCTTGTTTAAGAGAGTTATATCTGCTGGTATTTACTGCACTAGAACATGGCACTGAGAATAATTTAAAACCTGTCCATGAGCCCGCATTCCATTAATAGTCAGCAATGATATTATTTCATGTCCCACAGCCTCTAGAAAACCATAGTGTGTTTTGCCCAAGAGTGAGAGTGAGAAAGGCACATGGCATCTTAGTACAACCATGAAAATAGTTGTGATCTCATGGGTACTCTGAATAGTCTTGGGGAGCACTGCACCTGCTCCAGCTAAGCCTCAGAGACAGGTGTGCCCATTTCCCACGGCTTCATTCCTTGGGGCCTTAAGCACATCCGAGTAGGCTGCAGACATGGAGTTACCTACGGCCTCACTGATATTTCTAGCCATTAGTTTGAGGCCTCTTCATTACTAAGCTAAAGGGGGGGAAATTGCAGTAATATACTGGATCTATTCCACCATTGTCGTGGATCCATCTACATACCGTCATGTCCCAAATCGGAATATACTCAGATCTTTGACCAACTTTGTTTTTCCTCCAAACAAGAGGTACCAGTTGCTAATGCGTTTGATCAATTTAAATTCATGGCAAGTTACTTATAGTTTCCTTAACTTGATCCAAACATAACAATAAATTGCTGTCAAAAAAGGGACATTGTACCTTTCCAAAGGGCATGTTTAAAAGGTATTTAAGTCAGGGGCGCCTGAGTGGCTCAGTTGGTTGAGCATCTGCTTTCGGCTCGGGATGTGAACCCGGGGTCCTGGAATTGAGCCCCACGTCGGGCTCCCTGCTCAGTGGGGAGCCTGCTTCTCCCTCTCCTCCCCCTTCATGCTCTCTCTTGCTATCTCTATCTCTCTCTCTCAAATAAATACATAAATAAAATCTTAAAAAAAAATAAAAGGTATTTAAGTCAGATTTCACAGATTTTAAGCAGATATAAAAGGATTCTCTCACAAAATATAGTAAAGATTATGGGACTATAACAACAATTTCAATTATTTTAAATCAGTTAAAATAGAACAAGTAACTTAAAAGTAAGAACTCACATTTTTCTGCTAATATGACAAAAAACAAAGTATTGCTATAGAGATGGGCCATTTTGTATGTTTATCATATCTCAATTAAAAACAATGGCTATTTAAAATGGCTCAGCTGGAGGGATTTCAAAGCAAGGTATTTTAATATCTTTTTTAAAAGATTGATTTATTTGTTAGAGAGAACATGAATCGGGGGAGGGACTGAGAGAGAGAGAGAGTCTTAAGCAGACTCCCCTCTGAGTGGAGCCCAACATGAGTCTTGATTCCAGGACCAAAAGATCATGACCTGAGCTGAAACCAAGAGTCTGACGCTCAACCGACTGAGCCACCCAGGTGCCCCAGTATTTTAATGTTTTAAAATGCATGGTGACATGAACACAAGTCCTTGTAAGTCTGATATTAGTGTCAAAGAATGCTTTCGGAAAAGGGTAAAACCATGACTCTCATATAAAAATAAAATGAACGTGTCGAAGATTTAATTCGTTAATCAGTGAAGAAATTAGGAAGGGGTTCTTAAAAAGTGAATTCAAAGAAGAATTGGAAGACTGAACACAGAGGCCGACAGTCAGCAGTGCTGAACTGGGGTTATCTGGAGATGGCAAAACCCTCCTCTTCCACAGGGCAGAGCCGACTGCATCTTCACACAGACAGGATTCCTTTGGATTCCCCTGAGTGGGACTCCTATTTGTATCATTATCTGTTCTCTATAACATGCTGTTGAAAACAGCTCAGCCATGGCCACAAAAGGGGCTGAGCCCTGCAGAATGAGGCCACCCAGACTGTGGGAGGAGCGCTCCACTGAAAGATGCCCATTTAATCCTCTTTGCCCACCTCAGCCTTTCATAGTGTTTCGTGACATTTGTCTGTGTTTTCCTGTTAGTTTCTGCAATTAGCATAGCCAGCTGACATGCCCTTCCACTCTATGTTAAATAAAACAGTGGTGAAAGTGCTCTGTTAAATGTCAAGAACAAGATGTCATTATTAACAAAGTGCATCATTACATCCCCAGAGCCTAACAGACTTACGTTACTACCACAGGTTAACGCCTGTCACAGCTGCTAGTTTGAACACACTTTATTTTTTACATATTATTTCTTTATTTGTTAATTTGTTATCTCTACACCCAACGTGGGGCTCGAACTCACAACCGGGAGATTGAGAGTGGTATGCTCTTCCGACGGAGCCAGGCCAGCACCCCTTGAGCACACTTGAAACCCTTCTTTTGTAGGTGTTGGATTTGAAACTCCAACTTTCCTACCAAAGAGAAATGTCCTGAGAAAAATAACACTGAGTTGAGTTTTACAAAATCGCTGTCAGGAGGCAGACCTGTAAATTCTCTCCCAAACTTCTCCTGATGTAAACTCTCTCCATTGTCTTACAATTGGCACTAGAATTATGCTCCCACCTGCAAAACAGCTCGTTGTGGTTCTCCACTGCATTCTCTGTTGTGGTCAGTGGTTTTCAACTTTAAATACACTGTGATTTTTAAAATTAACTCCTTGTCTCTCTTTTCTCCCTACAGTTTTTTTTATCACATAGAGCAAGGGGTGGATTGAGAATTAGTGTGCTGTCATGTAAGCTCGCAGACCCTATTGAGGCCAGTAGGAACTTGTCTAGACAAGGAAAGATTTAAAACAAGATACTTTAAACTCTGGACAAGAATATGCGTTTCAACTCTCTGGAAAGTTTGAAAATTATGGATAAAATTGTATTTTGTTCAAAGGTGGTAAAAATGTTTCTATAAATTGTTACTACGTTTCCTTCTGGAGTTGGTTGGGGGTAAGTCTTAAAATCTCTCATCTGCCCCAGCTCCTTTCTTAGGCCTTCTCTACCAACTTTGCCCTCTCTTGCCAAGTTGGAAAATGTTGTGTGAATTAATAAACAAGTTTAATCTTCCCCACAGATGTCCATGATTTCTTTTCTTTTCTTTTTTTTTTAAAGATTTTATTTATTTATTAGACAGAGATAGAGACAGCCAGTGAGAGAGGGAACACAAGCAGGGGGAGTCGGAGAGGAAGAAGCAGGCTCCCAACCGAGGAGCCTGATGTGGGACTCGATCCTGGAACGCCGGGATCACACCCTGAGCCGAAGGCAGACGCTTAACGACTGCACTACCCAGGCGCCCCTCATGATTTCTTTTCTTAAGCCCCTTTCCTCTTTGTCTTGTTTCCCTGGAGAAAGATGGGAACCTCCAAAAATGACCTCCCTAGAGTTTGGCGGTAGCTGAAACTGCTCTCCAGGAGCTGGTGGGGCACAGGCGAGGGTTTCTCCGTGGCACAGGGTGGGAACAGC
>NC_048227.1:37306546-37315640 GCF_002007445.2 Ailuropoda melanoleuca
ACAGCTCAGCCATGGCCACAAAAGGGGCTGAGCCCTGCAGAATGAGGCCACCCAGACTGTGGGAGGAGCGCTCCACTGAAAGATGCCCATTTAATCCTCTTTGCCCACCTCAGCCTTTCATAGTGTTTCGTGACATTTGTCTGTGTTTTCCTGTTAGTTTCTGCAATTAGCATAGCCAGCTGACATGCCCTTCCACTCTATGTTAAATAAAACAGTGGTGAAAGTGCTCTGTTAAATGTCAAGAACAAGATGTCATTATTAACAAAGTGCATCATTACATCCCCAGAGCCTAACAGACTTACGTTACTACCACAAGTTAACGCCTGTCACAGCTGCTAGTTTGAACACACTTTATTTTTTACATATTATTTCTTTATTTGTTAATTTGTTATCTCTACACCCAACGTGGGGCTCGAACTCACAACCGGGAGATTGAGAGTGGTATGCTCTTCCGACGGAGCCAGGCCAGCACCCCTTGAGCACACTTGAAACCCTTCTTTTGTAGGTGTTGGATTTGAAACTCCAACTTTCCTACCAAAGAGAAATGTCCTGAGAAAAATAACACTGAGTTGAGTTTTACAAAATCGCTGTCAGGAGGCAGACCTGTAAATTCTCTCCCAAACTTCTCCTGATGTAAACTCTCTCCATTGTCTTACAATTGGCACTAGAATTATGCTCCCACCTGCAAAACAGCTCGTTGTGGTTCTCCACTGCATTCTCTGTTGTGGTCAGTGGTTTTCAACTTTAAATACACTGTGATTTTTAAAATTAACTCCTTGTCTCTCTTTTCTCCCTACAGTTTTTTTTATCACATAGAGCAAGGGGTGGATTGAGAATTAGTGTGCTGTCATGTAAGCTCGCAGACCCTATTGAGGCCAGTAGGAACTTGTCTAGACAAGGAAAGATTTAAAACAAGATACTTTAAACTCTGGACAAGAATATGCGTTTCAACTCTCTGGAAAGTTTGAAAATTATGGATAAAATTGTATTTTGTTCAAAGGTGGTAAAAATGTTTCTATAAATTGTTACTACGTTTCCTTCTGGAGTTGGTTGGGGGTAAGTCTTAAAATCTCTCATCTGCCCCAGCTCCTTTCTTAGGCCTTCTCTACCAACTTTGCCCTCTCTTGCCAAGTTGGAAAATGTTGTGTGAATTAATAAACAAGTTTAATCTTCCCCACAGATGTCCATGATTTCTTTTCTTTTCTTTTTTTTTTAAAGATTTTATTTATTTATTAGACAGAGATAGAGACAGCCAGTGAGAGAGGGAACACAAGCAGGGGGAGTCGGAGAGGAAGAAGCAGGCTCCCAACCGAGGAGCCTGATGTGGGACTCGATCCTGGAACGCCGGGATCACACCCTGAGCCGAAGGCAGACGCTTAACGACTGCACTACCCAGGCGCCCCTCATGATTTCTTTTCTTAAGCCCCTTTCCTCTTTGTCTTGTTTCCCTGGAGAAAGATGGGAACCTCCAAAAATGACCTCCCTAGAGTTTGGCGGTAGCTGAAACTGCTCTCCAGGAGCTGGTGGGGCACAGGCGAGGGTTTCTCCGTGGCACAGGGTGGGAACAGCGGAAGTCCTCGGGCAGTGCTGGGCAGCAGCTTTGAACACTGAAGAACACCTCTGATCCTTGCCTTCTCTGATGACACATGGGGCCACCAAGCGCTTCTGAAGGCTGGCTGACTCAGGGGTGATATGTGTGAGTCTGAATCAACTGGGAGGAGACCAGCCTCAAAAAATCTAGGAGTGGCGCCAGTCTGGGACCTGGAAGGGCAGGGCTGCTCAGACAGGATGCCAGCCCCCACTCCACCCGCCCACACTGGCCAAAGCCGTGGAGCGTGTGCTCAGCCCTACACCTTTTCGAGTCACTTGCTGCAGGGCACAGGCCTATTGGCGTGGTCAGTGCTGGCCCGAGGTCTGGGGAGTTTGGCATTTCCAGAACCTACCACAGGAGCGAAAAAGAGTAAGTATCTGAAACTCTTACAAAGGTGGTGTTGGGAGATAAACTTGTCAGTAGCATTGTCTCTGGCTTTTACCATAGGCATCCATGGTGGAGGGGCATAAGTGGACCCTAGTGTGTCCGGATTGTGGTAATAATCAAGGCAATGGAGGACTTGACCTAGGTGTGCAGACGGGGTGTGCCCGATGAAGAGCTTCCTTCCTCATTCCCCTGGGGCAGGGTATGGGTGCGTTAAGCAAGGTGACTCCAAAAGTTGGACTGAGAAAGAAGGCGGGAGAGTGGTGGAGGGGGAGGGTTCAGGCTGGGGAGGAGAGAGAAGTGAGGGTGCCCGCCTGTGGCCACATGCACACTCTTTTTTTTTTTTTAAAGATTTTATTTATTTATTTGACAGAGTTAGAGACAGCCAGCGAGAGAGGGAACACAAGCAGGGGGAGTGGGAGAGGAAGAAGCAGGCTCATAGCGGAGGAGCCTGATGTGGGGCTCGATCCCGTAACGCCGGGATCACGCCCTGAGCTGAAGGCAGACGCTTAACCGCTGTGCCACCCAGGCGCCCCTCACACTCTCTTGATAAAGCAAGAGTGGGTGTCCAAGAGCACCAGAGAGCAGGAAGGACACCTGGCCCGGATGGTGTGTCAGGAACGGCTCTGCTAGGCCTTCTGGTGCTCTGACCTCTGGCAGCAGGTCCCAAAGCACCAATGCCTGGACCACAGGTGCCGGTACCAGCCCTACTGTCCAGGGGCCTCAGCTGCCCACTGGCCTCAGGAGCATAATACAGATGCCTAATACAGGCATTCTCAAATTAGATTTGTATGTCATACCCAGTGTTCCCCAGCCACAGTCTGTGGGCCCTAAGAGGGCAGCGGAGGGCTCTGAATGGCCTCTTTACTTCTACCTTGCTGACCTTTCAGTCCGCCAGCACTTAACCAAGGAAACCCGGTGCCCATCCCTGGAGGGGCCCCCTGATTGCTGATTTCGTCTGATGTCATAGGAATCCACAGGGCTGGGTGTCAGGCCACACTGAATCAAAGGGGCTTCCCAAAGTTTAACTTACACATTTATGAAATGAAGATGACAAATTGGTTGGTATCTAATATTTGGTTGTAGATTAGCCAGAATTCACGCACTCGAAGGCATAAAGGAAGAAGCATCCCGTTCTGCCGCTGCAGAATACAGAGTCCCTGTCCAGCACCTTCACTTCCCACTGCTCTCCGGAAGCTGCTTTTCCTGGTCCTGGCATCTTCCCATCTGCAGGTTTGCTTTGCTTTATGTAAACAGTGTGGTGACTGTATGATTTTTCCTAGTCTACTAGTGGTTGCTTTCAGTAAGATTCTCCGTTCCTAATTCTGCTGTGCACGTGGCAGAATATGTGATACACATCACATGAAATTGACCATTTTAACCATTTTAGGTATACAATTGAGTGGCCTTAAATGCATTCACAGTGTTGTACAACCATCACCACGTCCATCTCCAGAAAGTTTTCATCTTCCCAAACTGACACTTTGTCTCCGTTAGATATCGCTCTCCATTTCCACTTCTCCAGCCCCTGGTAACCTTTGATCGGCTTCCTGCCCATGAGCTTGACAACTCTGGGTACTTCATGGGATACGTGACCTTTTGTGTCTGGCTTCTTTCTCTGAGCATGTGTTTGAGGTTCACCCATGTCACAGCAGCTGTCAGTGTGTCCTTCTTTCTTGAGCTGTGTTTGTTCACCCATTCATCTGTCTGTGGACGTCTGCACTGTTTCCACGTTTTGGTTCTTGTGATCAGCCAGTCACAGCTGCTGGGAGCATACGCTTACAAGCGCCCTCATGTTTGTGTGTCTTTCCTGTCATACATACTCATCTTTGTTAAAACATGCAGTTTGTAAGTGCAGGTTACTCTATAATCTGCATTTACACTTAATACTTTGTAATAAACCTTTTTACATTACTCAATATTTGACCTAATTTAATGGCTGTATATCATTTCATTATATGAACATAGGGTAGTGAATGTAATCAATCCAATACTGTTAGACATTTAAGATGTTCCCCATTTTTTGCTATTGGAAACAGCCGTAGCTAAATTTTTGTCCACATTCTTAATTATTTCCTTGGGATAAGTTTCTGGACATTAAATCGCTACAATAATATTAATAGCTAACATTATTGAGTGCTTTCCATGTGACAGACACTGTAATAAGCACTTATAGTACAGAATTTATTATTTTATTATTATTTTTGAAGATTTTATTTATTTATGTGACAGAGAGCACAAGCAGGGGGAGCAGGAGGGAGAGGCAGAAGCAGGCTCCCCGCTGAGCAGGGAGTCGGACATGGGGCTCGATCTCAGGACCCTGGGATGACGATCCAAGCCAAAGGCAGATGCTTAACCAACTGTGCCACCCAGGCGTCCCTAGTACTCAGTGTACAAGGACTGTCTGTTTGCCCATTTTACAGATGGGACCTGCAGGCCCAGCGGCAGGAGCTGGAAATGGAGGTGGTTGTGCGGGTAGGCTCTGTCACTGCAGGCTCACACTCCATGTGCTGCCTGCAGGATGCTCTCTCGCTCTGAGCTTCTCCATCTTCTCCTTTTGTAAACGGGGGTAACAATGCCATCTTCTCTTGGTGACTGTCAAGACTGAGTACATCCACGTATGTCAAGTGCTTGGACTCATACACCCAGTACCTGATCAGGGAGTATGTTATTGTGAATATTGAAGGGTAGCAGTCTCACTATCTCTCATATTTGGCAATAGTTTTGTTGTGTGACTCCTATTCTGCTTTTACAGTTTGATTTTTTTTTATAGGTGAACTTTTTTTTTTTTAAGTAGGCTCCACACCCAAGGTGCGGCTTGAACTCATGACCCCGAGATTAAGAGTTGTGTGCTCGGGGCACCTGGGTGGATCAGTCGGTTGAGCGTCCAACTCTTGGTTTTGGTCATGTCATGATCTCAGGATCTTGAGATCAAGCCCTGTGTCGGGCTCAGCGCTAAGTGCAGAGTCAGCTTGAGATTCTCTCTAAGTCTTTAAAAAAAAAAAAAGAGTCGTGTGCTCTACCAACTGGGCCAGCCAGGCACCCCTATAGTTGAATTATTATACTTACAATTACTTTACTTTTTCCCTTTAAATCATATGAAGGTTTTTAGCATATTTGACTTAATCATATTGAAAAGAAGTATAAAACTACCTGAAACCAAAGAGATACCACACCAACATTAATACCACAGATGTGTCCAATAGTCTCATTAAAATAATTACTAAGCACAAAAATATGAAAAGATGTTAGCTTCACTATTAAAGAAATGCAAATTAAAATGACCATAGCCATAGGGAAGCCTGGGTGGCTCAGTTGGTTTAAGTGTCTGATTCTTGGTTTTGGCTCAAGTCCTGATCTCAGGGTTGTGATCTCAGGATCTGAGACCGAGCCCCACCTAGCTGTGGGCTCAGCAGGGAGTCTGCTTGAGCGTACACATACGTGCAGAGAGACGGAGTGTGGAGAGCGGCAGAGAGCACAAACATAACCAATGTTAACAATTACCGAGTCTAAGGAAGCGTGTGCAGAGTTCACTATATTAGTCTTTCAACCTTTTAGTAGGTTTAAATTATTCAAAATAAAAAGTTGGGGAAAAATGTGCCTCCTGGGTGCTAGGATTACTGTGATTTTAGCAAGATCAGGAATTGTGGGAATTGGTGTCTCCGTTTTTTATTCTCGAAGCCAAGGACTTTGCGTGTGACACATGCAATGCTGTTGTCAGCTGTTTGTGACAAAACTCATGCCACCACTGTAGTGAACGTTGACCTCTCTGGGTGCTGGTTTGTGCCGCCCAAGCGGGCTGCTGTGAGCTTGCTCCCACCTCACACCTTTTGGCTTCGAAGTCTGTCAGCTTGGTGGGCTTCTCTCAGCCGAGCCCTGTGTCTGCCACTAATACACGTTCCATATGAGCACACCCTTGAGCCAGCTCTTCCACCTGCAGGAGCCTAGGCCAGTGAAGCCACTACAAATGTGCTGATTAAAAACCATCTCCATTGCCAACACTGGAGGACTGATGTCAGAATCTTGCTCAGTCACGGAAACAGTGCTGCAGAAATGTGCCGACCGACAGAGAGTTACAGCACACTGTGAGGAAAGCAGGTTCGGAAACTGAGTTATGGACAAGTCTTATTTTAAGAGTTGCAGTTACATCCACAGATTTGGAAGAAGGTACACTAAATGCTTCACTTTGTCTGTCTCTGGGTGAATGGAATTTTGGGTGGTTTTGCTTATTCATATTCTTGAACTCATCTGTAATAAACACATATTGCTTAAGCAATTAAAATAAGAAACTTGATTATTAGATAAAACAAGTTAAGATAGTATGACATGTAATAAACAAGTCCAATCCTGGCACTTCCTCACAATTACAAATTAAATGTGGGGGTTGCCTAATACTTACATGTTCGAATCTTATGTATCTACCTGCAAGGTGCAGCCTGCATTGTGGTCAAGACTTCATCTTCTGGATTTAGGAAAGCCAGGTTATAACTTGGTTCTGTCCCTCAGCTGAGTGACCATAAAGCCAGGCTGGCTAGCCTCTAAATCTGCATCTTCATGTTTAATAGGAATGGTAGTAATACCAATCTCACAGCTTTGTTGAGGTTAAATAACACATGGAAAGTTCTTGACCCAGTGCCTACCAGTATTAAGGGTCAGTAAATGTGAGCTATTATTAAATTAGATGTCCTCAGTTTTCTGTGAGGGGCCTGCAGATGTCTTCTGTTTACATATCCAGCAGAAGCCCCTGCCTAAGCCTAAAGGACACCATCGGACATTGTGCATCTTGGGTAGACTTTTTATACACAGAGAGCAAGTAGGAACAAAAGTAGCTCTCCCGCTCTGGGGGGAGACTTCCTCATCTCTGGTTGGAGGTACAGGTGTTGATTAACTGTGTTTATAAAGCATAGTGCTCTAGAGGCCAAAGGTCAATGACCAAGGTCTGAAGCCCTTTAATGAGGAAATGTGCCTCCGAGCCACTAGTGGAGTGATAAAAGGAAACTTTTAGACCAAATAAAAGATAGCATTTTTTAAAAAAAGATCTTATTTATTTATTTGACAGAGAGAGACAGCCAGCGAGAGGGAACACAACAGGGGGAGTGAGAGAGGAAGAAGCAGGCTCCCAGCAGAGCAGGGACCCTGATGCGGGGCTCGCTCCCAGGACCCTGGGATCACACCCTGAGCCGAAGGCAGACCCTTAATGACTGAGCCACCCAGGTGCCCCTAGAAGATAGCATTTTTATTTGGAAAACAATCGTTTCAAAATTATCTCCGAAATGCAGAATCTACAGGCCATGGTACAAATGAGTGAGGTTGCCGTTAATCGTTCACTTATTAAATACAATTTTAAATTAACTATGTGGAGTAGTGTTTAGCGACATTTCCAGGATAAGAAGCACTTGGGAGTGCTGGAGATTAATTCTGCTAATTAATACAGTGAGCCTGGTATGGGCCAGTAATGTGGAAATTTTTATTTTTACAAATACCTCCAGATGATTATCATGATCAAGGAAATTTAGAAAAAACATGATTTTCAGATTCCTTTGCATGGTTTAAGTTTTGAATTACTGACTTCAGACTGTCCCAATGAAAAGTCTTTATTTTTTTTTTAAATTAAAAAAAATTTTTTTAATGGACTGAGCCACCCAAGCGCCCCCCCAATGAAAAGTCTTATCCAGTCCAGTTTTAGGAAAGAAAAGTAAGTCTTCTGAACATTTGGTTTGATAAATTCTCTGCTTTGGAAGCATCAGAAAAACTCAATTTCGTTGTTTCCTAAAAGACACTCTATCTTCTTTCCATTTCTGGCCCAGCTTTTCTAGATCCCATTTTCCTTGACAGGTCCATCTTCCTTAAGTCATAACAATCCAGTTAAATCATATTTAAGAATTAGTTTCTTGTCGCAAAAGAAAACAAAACAGAATTAGTTCATTAAAGGACTGCACATTTAACAACCTTGGCTTGCTTCTGTCCAGCTCCCTTCTCTCCTGAAACTTAATAGTCAGGGTGCTTTTGTACAGACTCAATACTCTGGCTTTTCCACTTTAAATCTCATACTGACGACCCCGTGTATGCCAGCCTGGATCTCATCGTTTTCTTTAACGGGTCCGACTCCCTTCGGGGTCCCGGTCAAGATAATATCTCCTTCTTCCAAGGTCATTATCTTAGAAACGTAGCTGATAATGTAGGGGATGGAAAAGATCATGGAGGCTGTCTCACCCTCCTGCCTGAGTTCGCCGTTGACCTTGAGCCAGAGCTTCAGGTTGTGCGGGTCCGGGATCTTCTCTTTGGGCACGAACGCGCTGACCGGGCAGGAGGCCGTGAAGCTCTTGGCCAGCGTCCAGGGCAAGCCCTTCTTCTTGCACTCGTCCTGCACGTCTCTGGCGGTCATGTCCAGACACAGGGCATAGCCGGCCACGTAGTCCATGGCCGCGGCCTCGGGGACGGCGCGGCCGCGCCTGCCCATCACGACGCCCAGCTCGAGCTCGTGGTGCAGGTTGCGGGTGTAGGCCGGCATGAGGATGGCCGAGCCCTCGGGGACGTAGGCGGTGGACGGCTTCAGGAAGAGCACCGGCTCGCTCAGCACCGCGCTCTGCATCTCCTTGACGTGGTCCGCGTAGTTCCTGCCCACGCACACGATGTTCTTCCCCCACTCCCAGAAGCGGGACAGGGGCCTGGGGGCGGCCATGGCCCGGCCGGAGCCCCCCACGTCACGTGACTCCGCCGGGACCCGGTCACCTGATGCCTACGGCGCCCCGGAGGGCACCAACTACCTCGCGGCGCCGTCCCGTCCGCGACGGCCCGTTCCGCTCCGCGCTCTCGCGGGTGCTCGGCGGTCGCGGCGCTTCCACCCCTGCAGCCGCTGTCCAGTAGCTGCCTCGGGACGCTGGCCGGTCCCTGGAGAGAGGCCGAGACCCTGACGCTGCTCTCCGGCCGCCGCCAGGTCCCGGCCCCCGACCTGCCCTCAGGTCCGCCACAGCCCGGCCGCGGCGGGCACGGGTTTGGACGCGGGCGCTGATTGGCCGGGGTCTGGGGCGGGGGCGCGAGACGCGCGCGGATTGGCTGGGAGGCGGGGCGGCGGGCGCCCATTGGCCGCGGCGCGTCGCCGGCGTGTACGGCCCGCCC
>NC_048227.1:37315788-37324075 GCF_002007445.2 Ailuropoda melanoleuca
GGGCTGACGCTGTTTTCTGTCGACACAGGCTTGTAACCCTCGCCGGCGTCCAGGCGCGCCGGTCGGGGTCGAGAAAAGGCCCCAAGGCACTTGAGTCAGACTTTGCGGGGGCTGAAGACAGAGTGGGGTCACTGGTCAGCTGGGGGTTGCTGGCGGATTTGTGCCGGGTAAGGAGACGTGCGCCCCCGGAGCCCCGCGGCCCCGCCCGCCCGGGCGGACCCCGCGTGTGTGGGGGGCCCCGGGGCGGCGCAGCGGGGCCCACCCAGCGCCCCGAGCTTCGGCTCACCGGAACAACCCGGGTGCGCGATGTACAGTGCAGACAGGGCAGGAAGCCGGGGCAGTACTCGGGTTCCAACAGACTGGGTCCTGCGGCTGTGGGGCCCTGGCCCTCCCTCTAAAAGGAGAGGCGTTGGGCACGCGGGCTTCCCAGGGCCTGCGCTTCCAGCTGTCAGATTCCTTTCCCACTGGGAGTTACGTCTCGCTTTGTTGGAATATTTTGACCTTGATTTTTTTAAAAAAAGATTTTATTTATTTATTCAACAGAGATAGAGACAGCCAGCGAGAGAGGGAACACAAGCAGGGGGAGAGGGAGAGGAAGAAGCAGGCTTATAGCAGAGGAGCCTGATGTGGGACTCGATCCCATAACGCCAGGATCACGCCCGGAGCCGAAGGCAGACGCTTAACTGCTGTGCCACCCAGGCGCCCCTTGACCTTGATTTTGAAATTTTTCTTTATTTCCTGATATCTTATCTGGCTGATGTGGCAATAGGGGCAGTAGGTTAACCCGAGTCTGTGGGAGATGGTTAGTGGTTGGAGAAATGACCACATAGCAGTCGTAAGGGAGACAAAGCCGTCCTTGGCCGTTTTAGATCTCACTGGAAGCACTCAAGGTTCTGGAGCGGGTAAGGTGTTGCCATTACTAAGGAAAGAGTCTGTCCTTTTTTCCATTTGGGGACACCCCTCAGAGTGTCAGGGCTAAGACTTTTGGCTTCTGGAGTCAGGCAGAGAGTGTAAGTGGGACGACAGGGAATTGGCAAGTTATTGGCTGCCTCACTCAGAAGGGAGCCCCGTCCCAGCTGTGGGATGCCGAGCAGAAGGACGGGCCCAGTTCTAGAGAAGCCAAACAAAACATGTCTCAGGACTTGGCCTGGACTTAGGCTGCAGTTCTGTGCCCTCTGCTTATTCAAAAGGTCACAGTTGCAAACCAGTGAGCTGGAAGCATTTCTCAGGCATGATTTTTGGGAAAGGAGTAAGGCTTTTGGTGGTGCCTGCAGAAATATCTAAGTTCGCCAGGTTCTCCGGGAGAAGCTTTATAGCACCGAGAGGAGCCTGAGCACAGGATGTGATCATGCTTCCTTCACCTGCGTGGTGGTCCTCTCCCAGACTCGAAGCAGAGTCCTGTTTCAGCCCTGCTTTCCTCCCTCCCCAACCCCCAGTATGCACACTCTGCTCTGTAGTCCTTCCTGGGCTCGGATGGTGCTGGGGCCTTGGGAAGCTGGACTGTCACAGAAACCTGATCATTTAGAAATGTTTGTTATGCTGTGCTTGAGGAGAAGGGCCTGGAAATCGCCCAGCTGGTTGTCCAGGGACAGGGGAATTGGATATCTCTGTGTACTCTTTAAAGCTGCACTTTTCCCTGGCCATGGCAGAGAAGGTTGAATCCAGCTTGAGGTGGCCCTTGGAGATGTGGTCTGTCAGTCAGTGGCTCCTGCTTTTTTTCTGGATCCCTTTTGGAAGAGGCCCTCATTCCAGCACCTCCTCCAGAATTTCATGGCTATCTTTTGTTACCTTTTGTGGTGTTCATCTCTTTCACATTAAGACTTAAAGTATTGTTGGGGCCTCTGTGAATTTTTCGATTGAATAGGAGGAGTTTCATTGTTGAAAATACTTTGGTGGGGCGCCTCGGTGGCTCAGTCATAAAGTGTCTGCCTTCGGCTCAGGGCATGATCCCAGAGTACTGGGATCGAGCCCCGCATCGGGCTCCATGCTCCGCTGGAAGCCTGCTTCTTTCTTTACCTGCTGCTCTGCCTGTGTTCCCTCTCTCGCTGGCTCTCTCTCTCTCTCTCTCTCTGTCAAATAAATAAATAAATAAAATCTTAAAAAAAAGAAAGAAAGAAAGAAAGAAAATATGTTGGCACCTGACTCCTCGGTGGAGGATGCTTTTGGCTCCTGCTCACTCCTGACACACCCTGGCAGGGTCTTTTGGTTCAACTGGGGCGACTCTGTGTTCTGCACCCTTGAATCTGGGACAGGTGGCCACCTCTCCCACGTCTCAGTCCCTGGTGCGTTTTGTGCATGATTCAAATTTCGAGTTCCTGCCTATGAAAGTGAAGATTGTTTTCTTCTCTGGCTGGAGGTCTAGGAAGGGTCAGAGGTGCTCGCCCTCTGGGTTCCTCTCTTCGTGGTCTTTTTGAGTCGGGTGTGAACACCCCAGGACTGGCACTGGTCACTTCTGACAGTGGTCCGAATTACAGGCACAAACCAGCACTTCTGTCCTCTGAGAGCTCTTGAAAACGAAGACCAGTATCATAGTCTGAAAGAAGTGATTTCCCTGAACATGCATGTGAAGACATTTGTGTTTTCTTACGGATGTGGTAAAATGAGGATATTTTCTTCTTTACTGAAGGAATTCAGAAAACCCGACACGGCGAGCCTCACACTTTGCTACTCGCCGAGTCACTGTCCCGGGATGTCGCATCCCCGGGATGCCAGGCCTCCCGGGCCGAGGGCTTATCTGTAAGTCTCAGCCTGGGGCGGCCTCCCGTGGACACGGACCGAGGCTGCGCTTTTGTCTTCAGGCCCAGCGCTGCTGGGAGTCGTCCTCCATCACACGGGTGTAAGGAAGAGCTTGACCGTGGAACAGGGCACCATGAAGGTTGAGTTACTGCCCGCCCTGACCGACAACTACATGTACCTGATCATTGATGACGAGACCAAGGAGGCCGCCATTGTGGACCCGGTGCAGCCCCAGAAGGTGGGAGGCAGGGCCCCAGCAGCACTTCATCCCCGGCGGGGGCTAATAGCGGCAGTGCCCTTGTAGCTTGGCCGAAGCTAAACAGAAACTCACCCATTTGGCTTCTGCAAAACCACTGGTGGCCAGCCACTCTGCCGTCGGGCCGAAGGCCAGTGAGGGATGGAGGCCACCGATGGCTTGGGCAAGGGGAGCAATGGGCTTCTGTCTGTAAGGTCGCTCGGAGCCAGGAAGCCCCGGGGGCGGTGACCTCGGCTGGCGGGGCTTGGAGAGGTCGTGGCTGGCCCTGAACTGCCAATTGGGTCAAGAGAGACCTGAGCAGGGGCAGGCCGGCAGGGTCACGACAGGGCGCGGCCCCTCCCAGCCAATCCTGGGTCCTGCCGCCCACCCTGCATCTCATCCGGCCAGTGCTGGGGGTGTGACCAGGGCCCCCGTCTTGCCTCACGTTTGATTGCAGGTTGTAGAAACGGTGAAAAAGCGCGGCGTGAAGCTGACCACGGTGCTCACCACCCACCACCACTGGTAAGCCCTCACCGACCGGCCGCTTGGGCCTGTTGGCTCTGGGCCGCGTGCACCCCAGTGTGCACGGCTGGCGGCCGTGGGAGCCGGGCACTTGCGGGCTCCCTGGGCCCTCCTTCAGGTGGGGGCCTGCGGGATCGGGGTGCTGGAAGCCCTTGTCCCTGCCCAGCTGTGTTCTCTGAGCTGCTGAGGGTCGGCCCCAGTGGGATTCTGGGAAGACTTGCGGACGCTAGCCCCCATGCTGCCACCCCGGGCCCTCGGCCCCGGCCCTGGGCTCTGCTAACCCGGGGGCTCCGTTGCAAGGACCTCCAGCAGCATATTTGAAGGTGTCTGGGCTTCTGTGATGGGAGATTGGTTTTGTTATCAGGGAAGAAACAATTCTAGACATTTAATGTTTTTAAAAATCAAGCAGCTATATTTGGAGAGGTTGTGGTTTTCAAAATTGGAGGTCAGGGATAAAAGAAACCCCCGTGTGTTTGGGTTTTTGGGCTAGAGCTGCTTGTCCCAGACCCTTGGTGGGGTTTCTGAAATTTTGGGGGCTCTTCACAGCTAGAAAAAAGTGTTCATTTGGCTCAGAATTTTCTCTTCCACGTACATCCCCAAGGGCAGCTAGCAGCTGTCACATCCCCGCAGAGGGTCCTGAGGACGTGGATTGGCCAGAGTTTGTTCAACGGTGGCCACTTCTTGGTTGAGTCACTAGGGCACCGAGAGGCTTTGGGGTTTAGCTTTGGGGGCATCAGCTGTTAACTCCGAAAAGCAGAGGTGGGCTGGCAGCTTTGCCCTTGGCCGCTGTGCCCTGGGCTTATTTTCTGGGAAAAGCCAGATCGGCCTCCCGCACAGCCTCAGCGTTGGCTTCTTCCTCCCTTGCTAAGCAACCACCGGGTGACTTTTCTCAAGTTGTGATGCTTTGGGGTTTTTCATATGTTTATGTTAGAATACAAAACCCCAAATTTGGCCCCAGAGTGAGCCCTGGGGTGCCAGTGCCTCCCTCCCTGCACTTCGAGGCGGTGTTGGCGCTGCCCTGGGTGTAGCAGACGGGAGGGCAGGGGCGGCCCGCCCCTGTTATCTGTGGGCCCTGCTGGGTCTGGGCCACTGGAGGGGCTCGGTGGATGAATGTGGAGTGAGGAACAGGTGCCCTGCTTGTCCTGGGAAGGCTGATCTGGCGCAGGGCCCCGGCTGGGCGCACGTCCAGCCCCTTGTCAGCCTCACGAGGTGTGTCAGGAGCTGGCCTGGCCCCCAGTCGCCCTCAGGCATTGCTGATTTACGTATGTATGTATGTATGTATGTATGTGTTTATTTGTTTAAAGATGTGTTTTTATTTTTACTTTTTAAATTATAAAAAAGTTTTTAATTCCAGTTAGCTGACAGTTACCGGCTGCAGGTGTAGCACATGAGTGATCCAGCACTTCTGTCCGTTACTGTCTCATCACAAGTGCGCTCCTTAATCCCTGTCACCTGCGTCACCCTTCCCCACACGGCCTCCCCTCTGGTAACCATCTGTTTCCTCTCAAGAGTCTGTTTCTTGGTTTGTCTCTCTTCTTTTCCCTTTGTTCATCTGTTTTGTTTCTTAAATTCCATATGAGTGAGACCCTACGGCATTTGTCTTTCTCTGACATTTCACTTAGCGTTATACTCTGTAGCTCCCTCCGTGTTATTGCAAATGGCAAGGTTTCATTCTTTCTCATAGCTGAATAGCAGTCCATTGTGTGTGCGTACACACACACACACGCCGCGTCTTTGTCTGTTCATCAGCGCGTGGGCACTCAGCCTGCTTCCGTAATTCGGCTGTTGTCGATGCCGCTGCTGTAAACAGGGTGCGTGTACCCCTTTGCATTAGCACTCTTGTAGCTCTGGGTAAATAGTAGTGCGATTGCTGGATCATAGGGTGGCTCTATTTTTAACTTTCTGAGGAGCCTCCACGCTGTTGTCCAGAGCGGCCACACAAGCTCGCATTCCCAGCAGCAGTGCACGAGGGCTCCCCCTTCTCCGCATCCTCGTCAGCACCTGTTGTTTCTTGTGTTGTTGATTTTACCCGTTCTGACAGGTGTGAGGTGATATCCCATTGTGGTTTGGATTTGTATTTCCCTGATGATGAGTGATAGTGAACACCTTCTCATGTGTCTGTTGGCCATCTCTGTGTCTTCTTTGGAGAAATGTCTGTTCCGGTCCTCTGCCAATTTTTTTAATTGGATTATTCATTTTTTGGGGGGTTGAGTTATATAAGATTTTTATATATTTTGGATACTAACCCTTTATCAGATATGTCATTTGCAAATATCTTCTCCCATTCCTTAGGCTGCCTTTTAGTTTTGTTGACTGTTTCCTTGGCTGTGCAGAAGCTTGTTACTTTGATGAAATCCCAGTAGTTCATTTTTGTTTTTGTTTTCCTTCCTCTGGAGACGTGTCTCGTATGAAGTTGCTACGAGACATCATTGCCTGTGTTCTCCTCTATGATTTTTATGGTCTCCTGTCTCACACTTAGGTCTTTCATCTATTTTGAATTTATTTTTGTGGATGGTGTAAGAAAGTGGTCCAGTTTCATTCTTTTGCATGTGGCTGTCCTGTTTCCCCAACACCATTTGTTCAAGAGACTGTCTTTTCCATTGGTTATTTTTGGATGGTTCATTTCTGAGTTCTCTCTTCTGTTCTTCTGATTTCTGTGTCTGTTTTTGCGCCAGTACCACACTGTCTTGATCACAGCTTTGTAATATAGACTGAAATCCAGAATTGTGATGCCACCGGCTTTGCTTCTGCTTGTCAGGTTTGCTTTGGCTCTTCAGGGTCTTTCGTGGTTCCATAGAAATTTTAGTATTCTTTGTTGTAGCTCTGAAAAATGGGGGTGGTATTTTGATAGGCATTGCGTTAAATGTGTAGATTGCTTTGGGTAGCACAGACATTTTAGCAATGTTTGTTCTTCCAGTCCATGAGCATGGAATGTCTTTGTTTCTTTCTGTCTTCAGTTTCTCTCATGAGTGTTCCATAGTTTTCAGACTACGGTTCTTTCACCTCTTTGGTCAGGTTTATTCCTAGGTATCTCATGGTTTTGGTGCAATTGTAAACGGGATCATTTTCTTAATTTCTCTTTTTGCAGCTTAATTAGCATATAGAAACGCAACAGGATTTTCCGCATTGATTTGTATCCTGCAGCCTTATGGAATTCGTGTATCAGTTTTAGCAGTTTTTCGGTGTTCTTTCGGGTGGGGCATTGCCATTTTATTTTATTATTAATTTACTAATTTTTAGGGAGGCGGGGAGGGCAGAGGGAGAGGGAGAGAGAGAATGTTAAGCAGGTTCCACTCATCTCACAACCCTGAGATCCTGACCTGAGCTGATATCAAGAGTCAGACCCTTAACCGACTGAGCCCCCTAGGCGCCCCGGGCGTTGCCATTTTAGAAGCCAGCTTCCACCTGCTCAGGGCAATGGGTCCCAAACTGGGTCACCTGTGAGAGTCATGGGCGGGGGGGCACTTTAAAACTCCTGCTCTTCAGACTGACCCCAGGCCAACTGCGGCAGGATGTGGGGTGGGGAGTGAGAACTTCGTGCTTCCTACAGATCCTAGGCGACTCTTATGCGCCCAAAGTGTGGGAGCCGGGGCGTTCGGGATTATGTAGGTGTCTGCAGCTTGGTCTGCCTGCTTCTGAAGCTTCCGCAGCCACAGGGCAGGGGCACAGAAATGCCTCACTTAGGAATGGCGTATCTGAGAATGTTCTTTTCTATGGAGCCAAAGGACCAAGAAGCCAGTTTCCTGTGTGGGGAGATGCCTTTCTACCTAGAAGGTAGCCAGGAAAGGAGACTTGTGGTCAGGGTTTAAGAGCAGGCAGGCCCAGGCCTATCAGCAGAAGCCCAGGTCTCCTTTCCGACTTCCAGGGACCACGCTGGCGGGAACGAGAAGCTGGTCAAGCTGGAGCCTGGGTTGAAGGTGTGTGGGGGCGATGACCGGATTGGGGCGTTGACTCACAAGGTCACGCACCTGTCCACACTGCAGGTGAGCAGTGAACCAACGGAAGGCACTCCAGCGTGGCTGACCTCCAGGCCCCAGAGGGGTGGGCTGTGGTGGGGCACTTGCCCCCGCTCCTGGCATTCCCTCCCTTACCCAGGGACCCGGCGGGTGGAGGGCAGCGGGACGGTGCCCTGTCAGGAGCAAAACGGGCACGTCCGCCTGCGGAGGGCGCCGGGTTGCGGGGAGACGCTGTCGGGCCCCGTTCTGAGACAGTCCGGGAAACTGGGACACGGACTGTGATGGGAGCGGGTTCTCCCGTCACGGTTGCATCTCTCGGATGCAGTCATGTGAGGTCAAGCGAGTGGATGTCCCTGGAGCTTCCGCAGGCGCCTCGGGGGTGGTGTGCGCGCACGCGTGCAGCTCCTGGTGCGCATGTGCAGGGTGATGCGCACGCGGCGGGCGGGGCCTGTTCGCAGTCGGGGACCCAGCGGAGGGTCGCCCCGACGGTCATCTTGATTTAAGGCTTTTCGTAGGCTGAACATTTTCGAAGTTATGGGGGGGGGCAGTGGGAGACAGGAAGGAAAACTGAGCAGAAGGCCAAGCACTGAAGAAAGAAAACGGTCTTTTCTAAGAAGCAAGACACCTGGTTCGGATCTGGCTTGATTTTGAGGCAGAGAGTAAAACAAGCCCCTTTGGTGTTGCACGCCGGGCAGCACCAGGTTCCGGGGAGGGCCTTGCCTCTGAGGCCCCCTCGGACGGAGTCGCACGCTCGCCAGCAAGATGCATGTCCTGCTCGGTGGAGCGGCGCTGAGCGAAGTCCGCTCGGCCCTGTTGGGAGCTGCCGCCGTGGGGCGGG
>NC_048227.1:37324132-37350423 GCF_002007445.2 Ailuropoda melanoleuca
GGGGGCGTCCGTCCGTGGGGCCGGTGGCGCACCTGCTCGGGAGCCCTCGGGCGGGCTCGCCAGCGCGTGCTCTGTTGAAGGTGGGGTCGCTCAGCGTCAAGTGCTTGTCCACGCCGTGCCACACTTCGGGACACATCTGCTACTTCGTGACCAAGCCCGGCAGCTCCGAGCCCCCTGCCGTGTTCACAGGTGAGCGTGCAGGTGTGTGTGCGGGGGCCGAGGATTCTTTGCAAAGACCCCCTTGACTTAGGGATATCTCTCAACACTGGGGACGGAGAAGGAGAGCATTTGCAGCCTCCTGCGCGGGGCTGTCGGGGAGCTTGCCCTGGCCCTCAGGGAGAGCACAGGAAGGCCCCAGCTCGGGCCGTGTGAGGGGCACTGTCAGGACAGGCCTTTCTAGCAATCTGGGGGGCGGGGCTTCTCCGTTTTGAGGGAACGTGAGGCGCTGTGGCTGCTGGCTGGGGAGCCCGTGCGAGGAGCAGAATGGCTGAGCGCGTCCGCCGGACGCGGAGCAGGCCTGTGGGCTGCACAGAGGCCCCTCTGTGTCCTGACCTTTCTCAGCCCATATCGACAGCTTTCAAGTCCGGAGTCTTGCAGAAATTTAAGTTTCAGTCATGATGTCACTGCAGTGGGAGCTAGTTGGGAAATGCGATGGGGCTCCTGGAGGGACTCCGCAGTGGGACGGGCGTGTGCGGGGCTCGGTTACCAGCGAACGCGGCCGTGGGCTCCTGGGTCAGGCAGAGGTGCTAACAGAAGGGGGGGCCTCTGCCGCCTCGTGAATTGGACAGCACCCCCACACCGAAGCTTGCTTTAAAGACTCGGTCGTTTTTGGTGTCCCCAGTGTGGTAGCAGTAGCTGCAGCCCCTGAGCGGACTCTGCATTCTCGCCGTGGGACCCCGGACTTGCTCTGGGCCTTGACGGCCAGTGTGGGGCGGGGGAACCGGCCCCCAGCGCCCCCTGTGGGAACAGCGAGTGCGGAGGCCCTCGAGTGGCCACGGGCAGCTGGTGTCATGCCTGCTCGCCCGTCACCGCTGTGCGGATGTCAGCCTGGCTAAGTGCCAGGGGTGGGGCGTGATCAGGGCCTGGGAGCGAGGTGGGTCCCTGGGGACTGCGCAGACTGGAGAAGCCTCCTCCCTGCTTTGGGGGGTGGGGCTGCCTGCTCTGAGACCCTGCCCTGAGCCCAGGCCCTACGCTGTGCCCGTCCTCCTGGACAGCGGCTGGCAGAGGTGTGGTGTGTGGATGAGTTGCGTAGCGTCCTCGGTGCTGAGGCTCTGACGTCTGCCGCCTGGACGGTGAGGACTGAACGTGTGGGAACCAGGGCGTGCAGTGAGGCACGGCGGCAGGTGTGGGTATAGGGGCTGCTCCCCCAGAGGGAGGGCCTGACCTCGAAGTCTCCTGCACCTGCGTGTGCCCCAGCCTCTTCTGGGGTCTTGTGGACTCAACCTACCTGGAGGGGTTGTTCAGGGGCAGAACCCCAGTCTACCACCAGGCTGTCCTGTCGTGTCCTGGGGGGCAGTGTGGCACCGCCTTCGCTAGGTGGGCCCTGACTCCTGTCTGGCACGACCCCACGGTAGCCCTGTGGTCCTGGGTTGTGGTTCGGGCTTCTTGGGAACGGGTCTGGCCAGCGCTGCTAGAGGAGGACTCCCCACCACTGGGGCCTGGAGAACAAGTGTGTCCGAGCTCCTGCTGGGCAGGGAGGCAGCAGAGGCTGGGCAGGTCTCAGGAGGGGACGTCCCCTCTAAAGGGCTGAGGCAGGAAGGGGCTCTGTGAGGTGGCAGGCCTGTGTGCTGAGGACCCAGGTGGTGGCTGGTGAGCTCAGGGGCGTGCTAGAGGCTGGCGCTGGCCGCCAAGGGTAAGAGGAGACACGGGAGGAGGGTCTTGGAGGGCTGTTGGGCCCGTAGGGACGAGGGCTGGTTTGGGGTTCCTGGCACTAGGGCTGACAAGATGAGGTCACCCTACTCCTCCCTTCACTGACCCAAGGTGTGGGTTTGAGCAGCTGTTTCGGGGGGCTGGTGGTGCCAGTGAGACTTGAGGGGGACCAGTGGGGGGGTAGGAGCTGAGAGCTGGGGGTTAGGGTTTCTTGGTTTGTCTCTCTGTCCTGCTGGCGGCCCCCACTGCTGCCCTGGCTGTCCTGCTTCTCAGGCGACACCCTGTTCGTGGCTGGCTGTGGGAAGTTCTACGAAGGGACAGCGGATGAGATGTACAGAGCCCTGATTGAGATCCTGGGCCGGCTCCCTCCAGACACGGTAGGCAGCAGCCCGCGAGTGGGGCCCTCACATTCCTCCCATGCTGGGGAGAGCGGAAGGGCGGGGGCACTTCCTCTGGAAGCGAGGCTTTCTGTTCATGTATTTTTATTGTTGTCTAACACGCACGCACGAAGTGTCTGTGTCCTGAGGGGCACAGTGCTTGTCGCTAACCAGACCCAGCCCGGAGCCCCGTGTGCCCAGCTCCGAGGGGTCTGTGGTCAGATTCTGGAGACTCCGAGCTCACAGTGTGGTGTTTCCCCAGCGAGTGTACTGTGGTCACGAGTATACCATCAACAACCTCAAGTTCGCGAGGCACGTGGAGCCCAGCAACGCTGCTGTCCAGGAGAAGCTGGCCTGGGCCAAGGTGAGCGGGGCGCGCTGCGGGGGTGCGTCTGTGGGGCAGTCACCCGCCGGGGCTGCCCGGGAGCACTGGGGGTCTGGGGCACCGTCTCTGGTGTGAGCACGAGGTGCTCCTCCTGGCCTGCCCTGAACTAGCGGGGAAGCCCCGGCTGTCTGGTTGAGGTCCTTGCCGACCCAGGGGGTCTGGGCTGGGCCCGGGGTCCCACACTTCTAGCAGGTGCCCAGGGGAGGCCGGAGCTGCGAGTCCCTGACCTGTTGTCCATGTGCTGGGCTACGGGTTAGGCGGGACAGTGAGTGGGCACCGCAGCCTCCCTGCTGGGGGCACACAGTGGGATTCGCCCCAGAGGCTGCTTGTCTGAAAGGCATTTATTTCTGTGATGACCCCGGTGCTCAGAGGTTTGGTTGCAGGGCTGGCTTCTTGTCCTGGAGGCATCGTCGGTGGCGAGGTCTGGAAGTGCTGCTGCAGGTGGCTGGGCTGAGGGACGTGCTCCTGGATGCGGGGGGTCTGTCTTCCCCTCAGTCCCCGAGAGAGGGTGTCAGGAAGACACACGGCTGGGAGGCCTCACGTGCGGGGCCTTCCGGCCCGTTCAGGGAAGAGTGCCGCCTCGCAGTTCTGTTTTTTAATAAATCACCTGTTTTGGTCGAGCATCTTTATCGATCTGGGCCATGGGCTGACAAAACAAGACTTGTTAGAATTCAGCCACCTGCGTCAGCTGGCGAACGTGACTCCTTTGTTGGCGGCGCGCACAGAGGATTCTTCGTGACCTCACAGGACTCGCCCTGTGTATCTGCTTTACGTATTGTTCCGTGGCTTCTTTCTCATTTAATAACGGGTCCTAGTGCCCTTTCCATAGCACTCTATACGCACCAAACTAATTGTGTGCGTAGTTACCTGCTTTAAAAAACTAAACTTTATGGAAGATGATGTTCATCCAATCAAACGTACCTGTTTTGAGTGAGGAAAATGCAGTTTGATGGATTCTGGCAGCACGTGCCCGTGAGATCCCTTCGCGCTCCGTGTCCATGCGGTGTCCGGGCGGCGTCCAGCTTTCTGCTCCTGTGGGCAGAGCGGCTGCGAACCTGCGTGCGCCTCGGCGTGGACACGGGTTTTCGCTGCTGTGGGTGCGGACCCCGGGGGGAGGTGTGGTTCGCGTGGGCTTCCCTTCTAAGAAGCTACCAGACCGCCTCCCCGTTGGTTGCACCACCTGGCGTTCGCTCCAGGAATGCTCCTCACGGTGCTGACGTGAACGGGAGCCAGTCTGGGGGGCGTGCGCTGGCGTCTCCTTGTGGGTTTAAAATTCCCGTCTCTGAGGGTAAAGAAACCGAGCGTCTCTCCTGGGCTCACTGGCCTCTTACGGGCCCTCTTGTGCAAAGCGTGTGTTCGCATCTTCTGTCCATTTAAAAAATGGGGTTGTCTTAGTTGCAGGAATTCCTTATATATTCCGGAAACAAGTCTTTGTCAGAAACGTACCTGAGATGTCTTCTCTGTTGTTATGGCTTGCCATTTTCTCCCCTTAACAGTATCTTTTTAAGAATACAAGTTCATACCTTTCATGAAGATCTGTTTATTAGTATTTTCTTTGACACTTCGTGTCTTAAGAAATCTTTGCACGCCCCTTGTCAAAGAGACTCTGCTGTGTTTTCTCCTGAAAGTTAATGGTCTTAGTTTTTATGTTTATACAAATTTGTATGTAGGTCTGTGGTCCAGTTGTGTATGGTCTAAGGTAAGGGTAGAAGGGCCATTTTTTTTTTTTTTTTTGCATATTCACATCCAGGTGCTTAACACCATTTGTTGGAAACACGGTCTTTTCCTCGCCGGGTTACCTTGGCATTTTCGCTCAATAAAACAGACAGTATAGGCACGAGTCACTTCTGGCCTCTCCTCTCGGCGCTGCTGATCCGTTGGACGTCCCCCCCGCCGGTAGCAGACAGCCTTGATTGCTGTAGCTTCTGGTGAGTCTAGGAGTCAGGCTGTGTACGTCCCCTAGCTTTAGACTTTCTTAAAACTGGCTTTGGCTCTTCTAAGTGCTTTGCATTTCCACACAAATTTTAGGATTATCTGGTTAATTTTTACCCAAAAAGTCAGCTTGGCTTTGGATTGGGACTGTGTTGTAACAAAAGATTTGTGAGAACTGAGGTCTTAACAACGCTGAGTCTTTCCACGAACCTGCTTTAGCTTTCCATTGATTGAGGTCATTAGTTTTTCTCAGCAATATGTTGTGATTTTCATTGTTACAGAAATCGTGCACATTGTCGAATGTATCCCTAAGAACTTCACGTTTTTGGATTTTATTGGAAATGATTATTTGCTAAAGTCTTTAGAAAAACAAGTGATTTTTGCATTTTGATCTTGTGACCTTGCTCACCTCCCTCGTTCTAGCATCTTTTCCTTAGATTCCTTAGCACACATCCACTTCATCAACAAATAGAGACAGTTTTATTCCTTCTTTTGCAATCTGCATGCCTTTTGTTTACTTGTTTTGTCCCGCTGCACTGGCTAAGATCCCCAGGACAACGTTAATGTCAGTGGTGAGAGCGGACACCTTTGCCTCGTTCCCAATCTCAGGGAAAGCATTTGGTCTTTAATCACGAGGAATGATATTAGCTGTGGGCTTTTTGTAAATCCTCTTAGGCTGATGGAGTTGACTTATATTCCTGGTTTTCGGAGAGTTTTTATCATGAGTGGGTGCTGAGTTGTGTGAACTGGTTCTTTTCTTCATCTGTTACATAAGTAAGTTTTTTCCTTTACTCTGTTAATATGCTGGAGCGTATCAGCTGGTCTCCAACGTTAAACCAGCCTTGCTTTCCAGACAGACCTTGGTCGTGCTGCGTTACGTTGCTGTAGTGTCTTCTGTGTTCACAGGAGATCGTGGTCTGCAGTTTTATTTTCTTGCAGTGCGTTTGGTCTTCGTATCAGGGTGATGCTGGCCGCATAGAATGAATGGAAAGTGTTTACTGCTATTTTCCAGAAGGGTTTTTTTCTGATATTATTTATTTGTTTAATGTTAGAATTCACCAGTGAAGCCACCTGGACACTGAATGCTTTTTGTGGAAAAATCTTTGTTGTTACGAATGTGTGTCTGCATGTGTGGCCATTAGATTTTTACATCTTCTTGATCACTTGTGAGCCACTTGTGTCTTTCAAGGAATTTGCCCATTTTGTCAAGGTTTTCAAATTTATTGACATAATTTTCATATTTTTAAAAAAATACCAACTTTGTTGTGGTTTAGCTCACATGTAACAAACGTTAAAGTGAACGACTGAGTGAATTTTGGGAGATACACACCCCCCCGTCACAGTTAAGACAGAGAATGTTCCCTGGGGCACCTGGGTGGCGCAGTCGTTAAGCGTCTGCCTTAGGCTCAGGGCGTGATCCTGGCGTTATGGGATCGAGCCCCACATCAGGCTCCTCCGCTATGAGCCTGCTTCTTCCTCTCCCACTCCCCCTGCTTGTGTTCCCTCTCTCGCTGGCTGTCTCTCTCTCTGTCAAATAAATAAATAAAATCTTTTAAAAAAAGAAAGAGAACATTCCCATCACGCGTCTGCTCTGCAGGGCTGCAGATAACCCTGCTCCGTGGTAGGTCACGAGGCTTCCATTTGGCCATTTAAGAAATTGCATCGTCTTATTTTTGTTAAGAGGATGTTTCTCTCTCTCTTTGTTTTTTTTTTTTTTTTTTTGTAAGTTTGTCACGTAGTCTCTCCCATTCTATGGCTTGCTTTTTATTTTCTCAACAATGTTTTTTGAAGAGTAAGCATTTTTAATTTTGATAAAGTCCAGCATGTTAACTTTTTTATGGTTCGTACTTCTTGTCTCTTACCTAAGAAATACTTGCTTTTCAGGAGGATCAAAATTTTTCTCCTTTGTTTCCTTTGTTAAGTTTCCTTTGTTTAGCTTTTCCTTTTAGAGCAGTATGTCCCCACCCCCGGCTGTTAGATCCGTAGTGATAGACTGCTGTTGGCGATTTGGGTTCCTTCATCATTCTTACGAATTTTGTTGATCTTTTTAAAGAACAATTTTTGCCTTGTTTTTACAATTGCCAAGCTGCCTGCCGAAAGGCTCTTCCTGGGTCATTCTCGGGAGCCCGTGAAGGGCATAGTCCTGCCTGAACACCCTGTGATGGGATGAGCACCTCCCGGGGGGGGGGTGCTTATCCCGGGGCAGGGACGCGGGGCACTTGGGTGTTTTCTTCTTTTCTGCGTTGTCTGTGTTTTTGCTGGTTATTCTATACTGTAAAACACGGACTTCCTATTGACGAAAGGTTTGGCATCCCCCCTTCACCTTCGGGACGGCGAGGGGAGGAGGGACAGCTTGCTGGTGGCGGCGGCCAGGGCACTTGGGTCCGCACAGCAGGAAGGAGCCTGTCCTCACACTGAGCCAGCTTTCACTCTGCCCTCTGAGTTGGACGGCATTTGAAGATCGTGAGAAGGTACTTAGAAATGTTACCTTTAGAAGTTTCTGTGTCAAAGTGAGCTGTGTCGTCCGCAGGAGAAGTACAGCATTGGGGAGCCCACGGTGCCATCCACCATCGCGGAGGAGCTCACCTACAACCCGTTCATGCGAGTGAGGTGAGCGGGCCCTCGGGGATGTCGGCTCTGCCGCCGCGCACAGCCCAGGTGTCTGCTCCCAGCACCCCTGCAGGCCCCAAGTGCTGGAGGCTGCCCCGACCTCTGTCACGTACTGCCTCGCCTAGGGGACAGGCACCTTTTCTCAGAAGGGGGGGGGTGCTTTCCTTGTGCCCTGGCCAGGCTTTGGGGTCCTTTCTGACCCTGGAGTTCGGATCCATAGGCAGCTGAGGTACAGTCCCTGGGGATCTCGGGGAGCTGCCACCTGGGCCGTGCTGGATGCCAGTGGGAAGTCGGCGTCCCTGCTCTCCGGGTCACCAGCAGGATGGCTTGGCCGCATGGGTTCTGCAGTTAGGAGCGCACAAGCTGGCTGTGGGCTGTGGCATTCCATTTTTTAAGAACGTCCCAACTTCTGGCTCTTTTTGTCCCCGGCGCCCTGGGAGGGCAGTGGGCACGGTGCGCAGCCTGCAGTCTGGTGTTCGGCTCCCGCAGGGAGAAGACCGTGCAGCAGCACGCGGGCGAGACGGACCCCGTGACCACTATGAGGGCCATCCGCAAAGAGAAGGACCATTTCAAGGTGCCCCGGGACTGAGGCGGCTGCGGGCCTGGGGGGCCCGTGCCCGCTACCCTCAAGCACGTGGGTGTTCGGATGTTTTAGATAAATTTCCTACCAGGAGTGTAGGAAATCCAGTCTTGGTTTAATTTTAAATTAATTTCGGAGCCCTTTGCTTGTTACCAGATGTTCTAATGCATATTTATAAGAGAAGTTGAAAGCGTATTCCTGGATGCTCGGCTTGGAGACTCTGTTCTCTCTGGCCGCCGGTGTGGGTGGGAGGACCAAGTGGTGCGGCCAGACCCAGGGCACGATGGGGGCAGGAAGGGCTGTTCCCAGCTGGCCCATTTCTGCATCTGGAGGTCTTCCTCTGTTCTGGACGTTGGTCCTTTGACTTCCATCTGTGGGGAAGAACGGTGCCTGGGGCTCCGCTCGCGCTCTCCTCTCCTGCCGGGATGGTGCTCCCTGCAGATGCGGGACGGCTTCCAGGTAGCACTTCTCCAGCCGAGGTTGTCGGTCACCACTCTCCCTAGGTGGCCTCAGGCCGCTGAGGTCATGTGTCGAGGTTCTGGGCGGGTGTGGAGCTGCCTGTCTGGGCCACGGTGCTGCACGGCTGGGAAGCACGGAGTCCTTGTCCAGAGAGGATGACCTCTAGATGGAGCCAGAGCTCCCTGTGACCTGCAGCCCCCCCGCACCCCTGGGGCTGTCACGGAACGGGGTTTGCACGGGACCTTCTAGATGTCTTGTTGTACGGCTCTGGAAATAGCCTAGGTGTCTCTGTGTTCGTTGCCGTGCTGCTTGGCCGCACCCGTCCACCCTGGAGACTGCGCGCATGCGGGGTAGAGCTGTGGCGGAGGGGCCCATGCCCCCCAGCATGCTTTGTGGTGTTGGCAGCCCCCACCCCTGGGGCCTGCGGTGTCCTGTGGTGTGTGTGTTCTCCCTTTCCTGCTGGCATTCCCCCACGGTCCCCCTGCTCTTAGTCCTGTGCTCCCAAGTGCACATGGAAATGTCCAAGAGCACACAAATATTTGTAAAATACATGAAGAGAAAGACATGCCCCATCACCCAGCCTCTCTGGGCCACGGGCCCCGAATAGTAGCTGTTGCCCTTTGCACGTGCTGCCCTTGGTGAGGGGGTTCCTGCCGGGCTGCCCCATGGGCTCTGGGGCCGCGGTGGGCCTGCTATGGAGCCAGACACGTGGCTGAGGTTGTGGGTCTGCGACGTGCGGCTCTGAAATGCTCTCGTGCCGGCGCTGCATGCTGGCCGTGGAGAGCGGGAGAACATTCTGGCCTACCTGCAAGTGAGAGCCACGTCCACCGCATCCATGTGCCACCCGCCGTGGGGCTGGCCCACTGCCGCAGGGGGAGATTGGATCCTGTTCCGCGCGCGTTGCTGGCCACTCAGGTTTCCTCCCCCGGACCGCCGCTTCGCCCGGGGTGGGGGGGGGCTCCCCACTTTTCTCCTGGGCTTTGCTCCTCACTAGTCACACGAGGCCTTGGTTTCCCATCATGCATGTTGGCAGTCCTTCCCTTTGGCTGCTGGCTTCATATGCTGGCGTCTCACTGAAGAAATCCTTACTGCGGTCACGTGCGCGTTACCCGTTGACCTTTCCCTCCTCTGCTGCCTTCTCGTAAGTCCGTCCAGTAGCTCTGCGCTTCCTTTGGACCCTCACGTCTGTGGTTCCTGTGAAAATGCTGTTCATGCTGGGGGCCAGCGGTGTGTCCCCGGGTGTCTGTCCCTCCTCGTGCGCACCGCCAGCCCTGCTGCAGACCTGTCCTGTGGGCCCACAGGCCGCATTCCTACGGCTTTAGGATAATTCTTCATCTCCAAGAAGGGACACAGCCCAACTTTGTCCTTCGGCAGAGTCTTGGCCGTTTGCCCTGAGGTATGAACATGAGAATGTTTACGGCTGGGGTCGGAACAGGCGTGATACCGTGACGCGCGGGATTTCTGGGCTGGTGTTGCAAATTTCAAGTTTGAAACACGCCGCTTGTCCAGCATTAGGGTCTGTGCTGCTCTCCCTGTTGCTAAAACCCAACTCTGACGCTGAGCGCCCATGTCCGCGTGGCCCTGCCTCTGAGGGCTCGGTCCCCAGCAAGACTGCGTGGGCTCCCCTGGGGCGGCGGTGTGCTGCTCAGCCACACCCGTCCACGCTGGAGGGTCTGTGCGGCCACTGTGGACCCCTCTGGCTCAGTAACTCACCAGATGGCTCCTAGAACTCTGAGACGTGCTGCCCTTGGGATTTTGTAGTTTGATTATAAAGGGTAAGAGCAGGGCCCCAGGGCGAGGCCTGGGGGGCCCGGAGTGCTAAGCTGCGCCCTCTCTGTGGGACACACTGCGTCACCCTGCTGGCACATCTCAGCCTGCGTCGTGCTGTGCGGTGTCACTGCGTCGTCCCTGGGACTGCTGGCCGTATGTGCCGTGTCCCCCTTGTGTTGACCCCAGCGTGGCACGGGCTCCTGTGAACAACAAAGTCCCCCTCTGCACCCTGTGGGGAGTTCCAAGGACTCGGAGGCTCCCTGCCCAAACCAGGGCAAGGGCAGACAGACCACTGGACAGCAGATGCCTTTCCACCGGGTGTTGACTCTCACCCCAGAGGCCAGCTCTCTGGGAACGTCCGGTCCCTGGTCCTTCGTCCTTTGACACTGTTGTAAATGGTGTCTGTTTAAATCATTCCAGGGTCAGGAGCGTAGAGAAGTGCAGTCAGCTTTGTTCCCAACCATCTACTCCTCCCCGCCTGAGCTCTGTTCCCTTCATGAACCTTCCATGGTCCCATTGCTGGGACTTTTGTTCCCTGGGTCTCCCAGGTTGAGGTGAGGCGAGCGAGACCGTGGCCCTCATCCCCGACCTCACTGACGAGCTTCACAGACACCTGAGTGTAGCTGCTGTGGCCGAGGCCGAGCTGCTTTGGGGGTTCACTCCACCCTCGTGGAGCTTCTGTCCTGGCAGAGGGACCTGGCAGCCAGCCTGGACGAAGGAAGCACTAGAGAGAATCGGGCAAGAGCAGGAACTGTCGCGGCTGGGCAGGCCTTGTAGACACCTGGAGAGAAAAGTGAGTGCCAAGGCCCTGGGGCAGCAGTGTGGCTGAGCCCTGAGAGGAGGCAGGGGAGCAGCAGACAGGACACGGGAGGACCTTGGTGCCCACTTGAAGACATGCACCGGTGGGCAGAGCGGGCCTCCACCAGCATTTCTCTGAGGGCCGCAGCGGGGCTGCTCGAGGGGTGCAGGGGTTCCCAGTGAGCTGAGCAGGACACCCCAGCTTCTGCCCCAGCTGGGGTCTGAGCTGTGAGTGTGGCATTGTGGGGAGACAGATGGGGCTCACAGAAGGCCCATGGGGCTGGGTTTGGGCAAGTGGAGGCCAAGTTGGCTGTGAAGCACCCTGGGGTGGGGGTGGGTGGGCAGCGGAAGGTCAGGGTAAGTCGAGGCTGGAAATGCACCCTAGGGGGTCACCAGCATGTAGGGGAGTCCTGCAGCCGGGAGCCGCTCATGGGGCAGTGAGGTCAGGAGGTCGGGGTGCCGGAGAGGCGCTCATGCCAGCAGGGAGAGGTGCCAGGAGGAGGGGCAGGTGTGTGGGACACCCAGAAGTCCCCCCAAGCGGGAACTGGGTGTCCTCACATCGTCTCCTCAGTGGATTCTGCGCAGTCAGGTTCTGGGTGTGCTGTCTCCCTGCGGCTATCGCCGCCGGCCGGGTGCCGACGCCTTCTCGCCGGAGCCCAGCTGCTGGCAGATGATGAAGGGACTGGAGTGTTTGGTCTCGGGGAGTGTGAAGAAGGTAAATTCTCATCTGAGCCTGGTGTTTCCACAGCTACGGGCCTGTTCGTTCCCTTGTTTTTCAGCCACCTGGGAAGCGTCTTGCTTTCCAGTATTTTCTTCTTCCTGTTTTTAAAAGATCTGAAGTCACCACGACACCCCACGTGGGGCTTGAACGCACAACCCCGAGGTCTGGCCACACACTCCACCGCCTGAGCTGGCCAGGCGCCCCCCTTTTCAGAAGGGCCCGGGGTGCCCTCCCGCTCCCTGACGCCTTCCTGGGGCTCCTGCCTTCTCAGCTCCTCAGGGGTGTTGTCCTTGTGAACAAGAACGTGAAGTTGGACACTCACCCGAGGGCGTCTGGTGTGGAGCCCAGAGTGTGGCTGAGGGACTCGCGTGGTCCCTCCTTCGTGTCTTCCCTGCCGTGGACTGATGTCCTTTCTACTATGAGCCCAGAGCCTGGGCGTTTGCCTCTCTTGCTCCCGACTCCTGACCCAGGGCCGCTGCTGCCCTCGGAGGGGCTTCATGTGAAAGTCTCTCCCTAGGGCTCCATGATCTGTCTTCCCGGTGGGGCCTGTCTGCTCTTTGCCGCCGCCCTGTGTCACGCGCTGGTTCCGTGGGACGTGCCCCACTGCAGCTAGGAAGTCGCCGGGCTTCACCAGTCAACCTTCCGAATGTTTTGTTTATGAGGTGAGGGTCACAGCAGTGCACCAAGGGCACCGTTCCAGGGCACTGAGCACCCCTGCACCCCTAGTAACCCCAAACTTCGCATCATTAATCCGTCAGTAAAACCATAAAAGGTTCCTTCTGGTCCACCTACTTCTGCGGATGCTGATTCTGCATTGGAACAGCAAGAGGCTGGGAAGAACTGGGTCGTGGTGGGTCTAGGACAGAGTCTGGTGCAGGGGCTGCACCCCATGTGCACCCAGGACTCTGTGGGAAGGGTCAGCCCATCTGGGGTCCCACTGTGGCCAGGTGGGTGTATGTGGTCGGGGAGGGAGACAGGACACCGCGTCTTTTCTCTTCCTTCCCTGGCCCACAGAGCTTTCTCACTTGTCAGCTAATATTCATAAGCTGGAACCTGACTTCTTAACAAGCTTCTGTTGAAGCAACGGACGTCTCGTGTCGAGTCTGAATGGGCATGGGTGCCCGGAGTGTGAAGCCCAGTGCAGGGCTTGGTCTCATGACCGTGAGATCACGACCTGAGCCGAAACCCAAGCATCTGCTGCTTAACCGCCTGAGCCCCCCGGGTGCCCTGAAAAGTGGAGGTTTACATTCTCCCTCAGAGGTAGACGGCCGGGATGACCCATCACCACGGATGCAGGGGGAGCGGTGAGCACGCTCACTCCACGGAACCCACGTGTGTGCAGAACAGCCCACCCGCGTGGCGTTCTGCAGCACAGACCACGGCATAAGCCACAACATGAGTCACGATGAATTTTAAAAGACCAAAACAATGACGTATGTTTGCTAACTCCAGCAGAATCCGTTCCCTGTGGCAGAATGAAGTCCAGACGCCCCCTGCCTCCAGAAAGCTCTCTGACAGCACGTGGGTCAGAAGGAGTGAACGTGGAAAGCACACCGTCCGTGGCACACCGCACAGCCCAGAGCCTCACGCGTCTGCACAGAAAAGAGGAAAGGTTCTATGTCAAACCGGAGAAAAGAGCAAACAAAATGCAAAGGAACTAGAAGAAAAAGGAAAAGTCAGCAAAACAGAAAACCCAAAGATTAGTTGAGAAGATCACGAAGTTCTCTGAGAAACCCCCAGTTACGCTGCCAGCAAAGCACACACACGTCGACGAAATCACGCAGGAGAAGGGGCAGGGCTGCCCCTCCCCCCCGAGGGACAGGCATCCGGGCTCCCAGGGAACGCCGGCACAACCGCCCGGACCAGTCCCTGGAAAGGCACAGACCACTTCCATGCACCCGCAAGGAAACAGGAAATCAGAATGGACCTGTAACAACAAATCGAACTCGTATGAAGTTTGAAGTCCTCGTTAGAGGAAGAGCCCAGCGGCTTCACGGAGCCTTCTGCTCCGTCGGTAGCACCAATCACACACAGACTCAGAAAACGCAGAGGGACGCTTGCCTGAGCCTCCTGTGAGGGGAGCGTTGTCCCGACACCAAAGCAACAGACCTCACGAGAGAAGACTAGACATCAGTGTCCCTTGTGAACCTAGATGTCGAATTCACCACGAAAGATCACTGACCCTAGCACAGCAACGTCCTGTCCCACGACCAAGTAGTCAGCACGGGAATGTCAGTCGGCCAGACATGCCAAAGTCAACGGACAGCGTAGCCCGTCCTCATGGAGCGAAGGACAAAACCCAGGATCAGCTCCGTGGAAGCAGCAAAACCCCGGCCACACCCACACACACGGTCGTGCGTCCACCGTGAACGGAAGGTAGCTTCCTGGGCCTCAGGACAGACGACGCCTGTGTGAAGGGCCGACGGCTGCCCCGCCCGGGCCTCCTGCCAGAGGTGCCCTCATTCCTTGGCTCCTCATGTCCTTCCTGTGCGTTCCAACACCAGCAGCTGTGGTGGAATCCTCCCATCGCCTCCCACCTGCCCCCAGAGACCCTCGTCCAGGATGTTTGTAATGACACTGGGTCCACCTGGAAACTCGGCAGCGGTCCCACTGTCCCGGGTGGCCGGACACAGTCGTGACCGAGGGGTGAGGACGGCTGTCCCTTTGAGAGCATTCTTCCGTCACAGCGTCGGAATTCATGGTGACCGGTGGGACGCTCACCCGTAAGACCAGGAGCGAGGCATGTTTGCACGTGCTCTGTACTCAGCCTTGTACTGGACGTGCAGTGAGGCATGAAGAAACCACTAGACCACGGTAGGGTGCAGACAGGAAAGGAAGAAGGAAAAAATGTCCTTCCTCACAGACGAGATGACCCCATAGGGAGCTAATCCTAGGGTTCCACATACACGACACACCCAGGACTGGGAAGTCTAGCCCGGTCCCGGGATACAAGGTGAGTAAAAAGAATCCATTCCATTTCTGTGTGCTACTAACTGCTGGAAATGGAATTAAGATGATTCCGTTCACAGTAGCACCAAACTAACAAGATACTTAGAAATTATTTTATCAAAAACAGTACCAGATTTATAAAGATCTAAGTAAATGGAAAGGTGTTGCATATCCCTTGATTAAAACATCTTTGTGATCCGGTGTGAGGCACATGGAAAGCATGAGCCAGAAAAGAAAATAATCAGTGAGCTGGATGTCATCAAAATAAACTTTTGCATTTTAAGGGACGACGTCTTTTTTATTTTAGAATAGGCTCTACACCAAGCATGGAGCCTGAGGTGAGGCTTGAACTCATGACCCAGAGATGGAGACCTGAGCTGAGATCGAGAGTCTGATGCTTAACCGACGGAGCCACTCAGGCGCCCCATTTTTTTAAAAAATGGATAAGCCACAGACTGGGAAAAATATCCGCAAATATTATGCTTGATAACCTATAATCCATCAAGTGTTGGAACTCAGAACCACCTCAAAGCGAGCAAGACTTAGCCTCCCACCCAGGAAGCAGAGCTGACGCGCCGGACGGGACAGCGGGGCGCGTAAGGAAAGGGTGTGGGGCCACGGAGAGCGCACAGACGTAAGTGTGCCTGGCCGGCTCAGTCAGTGGAGCATGTGGCTCTGCGGCTTTTGGTCTCGGGGTCGTGAGTTTGAGCCCCATGTTGGGTGCGAAGATGACTTAACATCTTTTACAAGTTTTACATAAATAACCATGTGAGCCAGCGACTCCGCCTCCAAGAACCTACCCAGAAGCACGAAACACACGTCCACACCAGAGTTGTAGATATATGCTCGTGGCAACGTCCTAGCAGCCCCTGAATGCACATGACGCAGACGTCCGGCAGCTCAGCAGGGGAGCGGAACCCACGGCGGCCCATCCCTGCCACCGACTGCCCTTCAGCCACGGCACGGAGCACTCCAGGCTGCCGTGCGGGCGGACGCAGAAAACCTGCTCTCTGGCCACGGGGCGACACGGGAGAGCACACGGCACACGTGAGCGTCCCGCAGCTGGAGCACAGGTTGGGCCGCACCACACAAACGGGGGGCCGTGCACCTCGTGCCAGTCAGGCCAGGACTGTCGGTGCAGGCGTCACACTCGTCGACACCCTTCCGGAGTTCTCAGCCCGGACAGACAGCGGAAGAGAGAAGACTGAGGAGGGAAGTGCATCGAAGAGTCACCGTCATCTAGGAAAAATCTAAGCACCAGGTGCACGATCGTAACATGAACGCGCAGAAATGCCGAGCGACACCAGGGACACTCCAGACGAGAGGAGGATGTGCACCACGTGCGGGGGCGAGGGGGTCCGCTGTGCACAAATCTCAGCACAACCCACACCACAGGCTGTGGTTTCGGGGCAGACACCAGTGAGCTGCTCACACAGCCTGGAAGGGAGAGCAGGGGCGCCGCACACGGAGCCTTGCTGCGCTCGTGGGAGGCTGCAGGCGGGAGGCCTTGCTCCGCGAGGGACGGACACGGCCCCCCGCCTCCACGCTCGTGGGCAGGGGACCCTGACGTGTTCCCAAGGTGCTTCAGAAGCGTTCAAGTCCACATGCCGGAGTGGCCGTGAAACCCCCAAGACTGAGAAATCGGACGGCAGGTTTCCCACCCTCGCTGCAGTACTTGACGGATCCGGCTCAGTGCGCAACGTCTCAGGAGACCATGTTAGGATGACAGAGAGGAAAGTCTCGCTCCGGGGCAGAAGCACACGCTGCCCACGTAGACCCGGTGAAGGACCTGCACCAAGACTGATGTTTTTAAAACACCGATCAGACGGACCCCTAACCAGAAATCGGCAAGACACGCACACGTGTGCCCTTCACAGAACAGGACAGTCCCTGGCTCGCGAGCTGACAGGCTGTGGTCCTGCCGGTGTCTGAGAAACACGGAACAAAAGCCACCATCCACTCACCTTCAGGGCTCGGGAACAGACAGGGTGATGGTGGGGCGTGCAGGGCACCCCTCGGCCCCAGGAGGTGGTGACCCGCTAACTGCTTGGGAAGGCTCAGCCTCACCTGCCAAGAAGACGCACACCTGGATCCTGGCAAGTCCACCGAGGACCCACAGGCTCACGGTGCAGTGTCTGTGGGCAGCAGGCGGGTGAGCGCGTCCTGAGACACAAGGACGCGGGGACAGCTGTGTGTACGAGCAGCCAGACCCAGTGCTTGCGTGCAACGCCATATACGTGACCATCAGCAGCAAATGAAACCAGACGCCTCAGGGACACCCTCAGGCGGCCAGCTCCCTGAGTGGCCAGGGCGGCGAGGGAGCGGGGGGGGGGGGGGGGGGGGGGGGGGGGGGGGGGGGGGTGCAGGTGTAGCTGTGGGGAGCACCCTCCCCAGCGGCCAGGCCCCGTGGAGGGCTGCGGCCGCAGGGGGCCAGCCGGAGTTTGCAGAGAGAGCCCTGTCCCCTCCCGCTGCACACCCTCCCTTCCCACCCTGCCGAGGGCCGGGAACGTGCTGAGTCGGCACTTTGCGCTGTGTAAACCCCTGTTTACCGTGTCAATTTCTGGGCGTGCACTTTCTCCCCGCGGATCTATAATTTCTGAGAACAGAGGCTGAGAACCGACCTGGAAATCAATCAAAGCTCAATAAAGGGAGAGATAAAGCTGCCCCCACCCCCGGCACCTGGAGCTGTGAGCCAGGCGGGGGTGGGGGGAATGGAGAGGGGCGCCGCAGCTCCCCCTGCCCTCCCTGCTGGGCTGCAGACCTGCTGCCTGCCGCCTCCTGGGTAGGAAGTACACTGGAGAGCCTCCCGGAACCGCCGCCAGCCTGGCTCTCCTCTCAAGGGGAGCCCGACTCTGCCCTGCTGCTCGAATCGCCCCTTCCTGGGGGCTGGCCACGTGCAGTGCAGCCCTCCGGCCTTGCCTCCCGGCCTCTACCAAGGACCCCTTCCCTGGCTGTGCCAGCTGTGCCCAGGGCAGGTGGATGAGGGCGTGGCCGGGCTCCCTCTGCTCGAGCAGCCAGGGGCCATGCTGGCTGTCAACCCTCTTCCTGGCCTGACCTGGGGCTGACCTCAGGCCAGGTACTGGGCGGCCATCCTGTGCGGAACAGGCTGGTCATGGCCCCACAGGAGCTCTGGAGAACAGCCTGGGTCCCAAAGCAGGTGGAGGCTGGTCCTGCGGCCACAAGACCTGGCCCCCAAGGCCAGGCCTCCCTCCACTCTTCCCGGGAGGGCAGTGCTAGGGAAAGCAAACACAAGGGGGCCAGGGGCCCTGCCCGGTGTTCCTAGAAGAGGTTGGGGGGAGGAGGAGTGGCCAGACACCAGCTGACCCTGAGGTCCCAGAAGCCGAGGCTGGTCGGGGCCCCAGGGAGTCCTAATGAGGACCCCACCCAGGTTGTTAGGAAATGGGCAGGGGGAAGGAGGGGGGTGGTCAGCGTGCCGGGCCCATCTCTCACTTAACTCCCACGTGGCCGTCTGCTGAGTGGGAGGTCCCCCACCGCTGCCTGAGGGGCTCCCGCCCAGCGGCCCGGAGCCAGCCAAACATGAAGGAGGCTTTGGGGGGAATGGAGCCCCCCGGCCTCTCCCCTGTGCCATCTGCATCTGGGGCATTTGGGGCTGATGCGGGGTGCCGGGCACGAGAGGGTTAATGGAATCCCGGCCAGTAGGGCTGGGCTGGGCTGGCCAGCAGCAGGGTGCTGGCTGCCCCAGCAGTGGGGAAATCAGAGGGCAGGAGCAGCCGGCCCCAGCAGACGCACCCAGCTCACGGCCCGCCTGTGGTCTGTTCTGCACGCGGGATGGTCCTGATTAGAGGTGAGGTGCCCCAAGGGCCCCGGCCCCGCGCACCCAGCCCACAAGGCCAGGGGCAGCCCCAGGGAGGGCTCAGCTTGGGGGCGTCTACGGTGCAAGTGTGGCTGCCACCGTGCTGAGGGATGCGCCCTCGGGCACCTCCGCTCCCTCTGCCCACCTCCTGTCGGGTCCCAGGGCCCACGACCGGGCACTTGGGGAAGAGTGTGAGGGGACCCTTCCCTGGGCTGCGGACTGCCACCCTCGCAGCCCCTCACAGGCCAGGCCCTGACGCCCCATCCCCCTCAGGGCCCGGCCCCGTCCAGGCGGGTGTGGGGCATCCTCTAGCGCTGCCTCTGGCCTCAGCCGGACACCCGAGCCCGCCGAGGGCAAGGACGGGCCCCGATTCCGTGGGCAGCCCAGCGCGTGATGCAGATTTTGGGGTGTTGTTGGTGTGGGGCCCAGCGCCCTTTGTCCTGAAACACCCCTGACCCCTGGTGAGTTGAGCGTGGAGTCCCTGTCTGCCCTGAGGCAGGCGCCCTGCTCTGCTCCCCACGTGAGTGCCGGCTACGTTCCTGGGTGAGGCGCACACGCCAGGGGGCACGTGGGTGAGTGCCCCCCAGTCTGGGAGCCTAACTGGGGTGCCGTGTGCCTGCTCACTGGCCAGCCCTCAAGGGCAGGGAGTGCATACCTGCACATTCCCCAGGCCCACCCGGCAGCACGGCCCCTCTCAGTGTCCACGCTGGGGACGCAGACGGCCACACGGCCGGGGGCCTCTACTCTCCGTCTCTGCAGAACAGGCATCACGAACCTCGTGGGCCTGTAGGGTGGAAAGGGCGGTTGGTTCTGAGCCGGACGTCCCATTCGTCCTGCCCGGCTCTGCTTCCCACTCAGGCGGGCAGAGCGCGGCTCTGAGCTCCCACCGTCCTCCGGGCCATCAGCAGCGCCGCCCCTCATGGTCACGTGCTGCGGTCCGGGTGCCGAGTTCCAGGCTGAAGCGCGCACGCAGGCTGCAGCTCTCGTGCCGGGCTCATGTCCCTTGGCCCTCTCCCTGCAGGAGGCCCGGCCCTGGCCGTGCTGTTGCTCTCCTGGGCAGCGCTGGGCCCCTGTGGCCTGGGGGGAGCAGAGCCCGGGGCCCCGGGGGCCGCTGAGAGTCTGCCGTGCCCCGCCGTCTGCACCTGCGGTCACGACGAGTACGTGGAGGAGCTCAGCGTCTTCTGCAGCTCCCGGAACCTCACGCGGCTGCCCGACAGCATCCCGGACGGCGCCAGGGCCCTGTGGCTGGACGGCAACAACCTGTCCTCCATCCCCGCCGACGCCTTCTGGAACCTCTCCAGCCTGGCCTTCCTCAACCTGCAGGGCAGCGGGCTGGCCAGCCTGGAGCCACAGGCGCTGCACGGCCTGAGGCAGCTCCAGCACCTGCACCTGGAGCGGAACCAGCTCCGCGGCCTGGCGGCCCGCACCTTCCTGCACACGCCGGGCCTGGCCTCGCTCGGCCTCAGCAACAACCTGTTGGGCCGGGTGGACGAGGGCCTCTTCCAGGGCCTGGCCAGCCTCTGGGACCTCAACCTCGGCTGGAACAGCCTGGCCGTGCTCCCCGACGCCGCCTTCCAAGGCCTGGCCAACCTGCGCGAGCTGGTGCTGGCGGGCAACAAGCTGGCCTACCTGCAGCCCCCGCTCTTCTGCGGCCTGGCTGAGCTTCGGGAGCTGGACCTAAGCAGGAACGCCCTGCGCAGCGTCAAGGCCAACGTGTTCGTCAAGCTGCCCAAGCTGCAGAAACTCTACCTGGACCACAACCTCATCGCCGCCGTGGCCCCCGGCGCCTTTCTGGGCATGAAGGCGCTGCGCTGGCTGGATCTGTCGCACAACCGTGTGGCCGGCCTCCTGGAGGACACCTTCCCCGGCCTGCTGGGCCTGCACGTCCTACGCCTCTCGCACAACGCCATCGCCGGCCTGCGGCCGCGCACCTTCAAGGACCTGCACTTCCTGGAAGAGCTGCAGCTCGGCCACAACCGCATCCGGCTGCTGCCCGAGAAGGCCTTCGAGGGCCTGGGCCAGCTGGAGGTGCTCACGCTCAACGACAACCAGATCCGGGAGATCGAGGCGGGCGCTTTCCTCGGCCTCCTCGGCGTGGCCGTCATGAACCTGTCCGGGAACTGCCTGCGGACGCTGCCCGAGCAGGTGTTCCGCGGCCTGGGCCGGCTGCACAGCCTGCACCTGGAGCGCAGCTGCCTGGGCCGCATCCGGCCGCACGCCTTCGCCGGCCTCTCGGGGCTGCGCCGCCTCTTCCTCAGGGACAGCGGCATCGAGGCCGTGGAGGAGCAGGGCCTGGGGGGGCTGTCGGAGCTGCTGGAGCTGGACCTCACCGCCAACCGGCTCACGCACCTGCCCGGCCCGGTCTTCCAGGGCCTCGGCAAGCTGGAGTACCTGCTCCTCTCCGGCAACCGGCTGGCGGTGCTGGCGGCGGACACCCTGCGGCCCCTGCGGCGCGTCTTCTGGCTGGACGTGTCGCACAACCGCCTGGAGGCCCTGCCCGAGGCCGACCTGGCGCAGCTGGGGCAGCTGCGCTACCTGAGTCTCAGGAACAACTCCCTCCGGACCTTCACGCCGCAGGCCCCCGGCCTGGAGCGCCTGTGGCTCGAGGGCAACCCCTGGGACTGCAGCTGCCCCCTCCGGGCCCTGAGGGCGCTGGCCCTGCAGCAGCCCAGTGTCGTGCCGCGCTTCATGCGGGCCGTGCCCGAGGGGGACGACGGCCAACCGCCCGTGTACGCCTACAACAACATCACCTGCGCCAGCCCCCCGGGCGTCTCGGGCCTTGACCTGCGCGACGTTGCCGAGGCCCACTTCGCTCACTGCTGACCGAGGCCCGGCCTGGCCGGATGCCACCCCGGGGCCCTGCTGGTGTGGGCACGGCCACCACATGGGCCCCGGGCCCCCCGGTTCACTCATTAAAAGCTATCTGACACACACGTGTGACCACGGGAGTGCAGCTTTGGGGGGGAAGCTCGGGCCTGTGCCCCCACCCCACGCCCCTCCCGCGACACCCGCCTGCTCCCGAGGGTGGCAGTGCCCTTCCCATGGTCCAGAGCCCTAGCACCTCGGTCGTCCTCTTGGGAGTGTCCTCGGAGGAGCTGGTCCTGGGGAGCTGGTCCTGGGAAGCTGGGCACAGCCAGGGTGGCCGCTGCTCGTGCCCAGCGTGGATGTGGGTTCTTGCCCCCCCCCCCCCCCGCCGCCGCCAACCCTCCGCCCGACGACCACAGCAGCCCTTCTCCTCCCCTCTTGTTCCACACCAGGAAACGTCTGTCCACGGCGCCCCCGGTCCCCTGTCACCCCCGCCCTGGGGGCCACCTTGTCTCCTCTGCCTACATCCCAATCTCTTCCCTTGGGAAGAGTGCTGTGCCGTGCCCTGTCCCGTGCCCTGTCCCACTTTCCCTCCCGGCCTCCCGCACCTCACTCCCAGCTCTGCCCCGGGCCCCGCGGTGTGAAGGCCCCGCAGCGTGGAGGGTGTGAAGGGTGATGGGGGATGGGCCGTCAGCTGCGCTGAGCTGAGCCTCCCCCAACACCACATGTTTCTCCACCATATCACCAAGCCCTCCACACACTGTGCCCAAACTTGACCCAAACACATGCAGGGGCCCACAGGCCAGGGTCAAGGGGCAAAGCTGGCGGGACCAGGGCACGACGCTCTGAAAGCATCAGACCCATAACTGTGGCAGAACACATTTAATTGTGGGTTCCTCTGAAGTTAACAAGTCTAACCCTTCACAAGGCGCTCCCCGCTGTCCCCAGCATCGCTCAGGGTGGCCCTGAGGATGGCGGACGCCCCAGGATTTTCCAGCCGTGCAAGCTTGGTTACCGCCGTGGAGCCCTGGCTCCCAGGAGCAGCCCGGCCGTGGGTCCAGGGCATGTGAGCACCGTGCCGGGAAGAGCGGATGTGCCATCACTGCCAAGGCCCACACCTTCCCCTGGGCCCTGCCTCCGGCCCACCGGGGAGAACCACCCACTGCCGGTGGCTCTGACACACAGATGTGGCTCCTGGGGCGGGGAGACGCCTGCACTGCCACGGCCTCTGCTTCGGTCTGTGCGCACACGGCCAGGAGACACAAGAGGGGGCTGCCTTGGTTAGGAGAGCCGAGCAGGCGCCTGGCTCAGAACCTTCTGGGCTATGGAGGAGAGCGCGGGGAAGGCGGGACTGTTAGGGAAATCCCTGATGAAGTCTCGACCTTCCTCCAGGCTCCTCGTGAGCTCAGGGTCCAGAGGCACAGAGCCTGCCAAGGGAGAGGGCAGGGGAAGGGCCGTGAGGGACAGCGGCCAGCTTCCCAGCCCCACCCCATGCAGGGCTCCCAGAGCCCGCCCCTGGCTCCCTCGGGCGCCCCTCAAGCCCGGCTGGCCGCTGCCATCTCATGCGTCCGGGGCGCAGGGAGCACAGACCCCCGGAGTGGCCCTGCTGTGCTCACCCAGGAAGGGGACTCCGGCGAGTCTGGCCAGCTCCTCCCCACCTCCCCGGGAGAAGACGTTGGTGCACTCCTAGAACACAGACGTGCGGGGCCCCCTGAAGGAACCTCCCACACACTTGGGGGGCAGGTCCAGGGGGGTCCTTGCCACCCACAGCCTGACCCTCCCTTCCCTGCGCCCTGCGGGGGCTGGCCCGCCAAGTCCCCACGACTCACTGCGCAGTGTGGACAGACGAAACCACTCATGTTCTCCACGACCCCAACCACCTGCAGCCCTGTCTTCCTACAGAAGGTCAGCTCCCGCCTCACATCCCCCACAGACACTGCCTGTGACCGGGAAGCAGAGAACAGCGGTCCACTTCAAAGCGCACCACCCAGGGCATAAAGAGCAGGGAGCATTGCCGGGTCCCGGAGCGGGGGGGGGGGGGGGGCGCGGACAGCTGGGCAACGCGAAGGCGCTCCCACAGTACCTGGGGCGTAGTGACCACGAGGGCCCCCAGCGGGCTGTAGGGGCGCAGTGCCTCCACAGTGGCCATGTGCTCGTCCGAGGTCCCTGGTGGTGTGTCCACAACCAGGTAGTCCAGCTGTCCCCAGGCCACATCAGACACGAACTGCTTTATCAGAGCTAGAAAGACACAGGGGTCTCACTGGGGTCTGAGCGAGCCCCTCGCCTCCAGCCAGCCTCCCGCACAGAGGGGCCTCTGCAGGTCCCGGGTCTGCCCAACAGCAGTGGAGCAAGCCATTCCTCACAGACAGTGGGAGGCATGCAGCACGGGCCCCGCAAGCACCCCTCTCTTCCCGGCTGTGGGGCCACCTCTGCCCCCCGAGACTTCCCGCTCAGGCCTGAGCCAGGAGCTGTGATCCTCCTGGGGGTGTCTGTGCCTGGACTCAGGTTCACGTCCACCTTCTGCAGCAGAGAAGGTGACCTGCAGCGCCCAGGCCGCGTCAGCACGTCCTGCACGCAGCCCCTACATGAGCCTGCTGCCTGCCCCTCCCACCAAAGGGCTTAGTGGGGCCTGCTGGTGCAGAGCCCAGAGCCCAGCCTCAGCGCTCCGCCCCCCGGCCGGGTGGCCTCAGATCTGAGCAGAACCCTTCCCGCTCCGGGAGACGGATGGGGTCATTGACAGCCTCACAGAGGTTCCTTCTGCTCTCAGCTCCCACGCGGGCCTGTCCGCTCAGGTGAGCAGCAGGACGGTTCTGGAAATAGCCGGCTGTTGGGGTCTCCAACTCTACCCAAGAACCCTGGGGAGGAGGGCCTGCAGCTCCTGCGGGACTCTCTGATAGACCTTTTATTTGAGCACGCGGCGGCAGTTGGGAGAGGCAAGAAGGCTGACCCTGCCGTCCCCCACCCCATCATTACCGTTCTTCTTGGGGCCCCTCCACACCACAGCCTCATCCGGGCTCTCCAGCAGGAAGCCCACAGACATGAGGGAGATGCTCTGCTCCTGGTCCACAAAGACGGGGACCCAGCCACTGTCACACTGGTGCACGGCCCTGCCCTGTGCCCGAAGCATGCGGGGGATGCTGGGGCCACACAGGTCCACGTCGAGGATCCCCACCTGCAAGGAGGCAGGACGTCCATGAGGGGCAGGAGCAGAGATCAGTCCGTGGAGGGGCCAGGGTGGGGGTGCTCACCTTCTTGCCTGCATGGCGCAGGGCCAAGGCCAGCTCCGTAGAGATGGTGCTTTTCCCGACCCCCCCCTTTCCCGAGAGGACGAGGATGATGTGCCGGACACCTGCCAGGTTTCCAGGCTCTGGTCAGAAGAAGGGAGGAGAGCAGAGAATTCCCTTCGCACCAGATGCTCTCAGAAGCTCACTCCAAAGGGTCACAAGCAACTCCCACGTTCCAAATTCTGAGACCTGCCCCTTTGCCCCCACAGAAGCAAACACCCCCAGGTGGAAGGTCTTTCAGCGGCCGGCCCCAGACCAGACCTGTGGCTTCCCCAAAGGCGGCTGTGTCAAACTGCCCTCTCTACTGTGAGCACGTGTATGACCGCGCCTTTGCTCTCACACACGTGGGTGATGTAAACTGATGGGCTGCTGATTCCAGCGGGAAACAGGGCTATAATGACAGGTGTGAGGTGCATCTGCTGGGGTGGCCCCCACCCCGACTCCTAGGATCTGGGTCCGATTCCTAGGTCCTAGGTGTCCAACCGCTCTCCTGGGGTCAGAGGCACTCAAGGCAGCCCTGGCCTCCAGTTCTCAGGAGGGACGCTTAGAGCTCTAGGGACCTGAAGCCTCAGTCACACGTGGACGCAAACCCACCTCTCTGGCTCAGACCGTGTCTTAGCCCCAAGGACATAAGGGCGACCACAGGCTGCACCTCCATCCTTGGCTACCCCCCAAGCCACCCCAGGCCCAACTGTAGCTCTCTGCTGCGGGCCACTCTGCCTGGGCTCTTCCTTCCAAAGAGCCTAATATGTCATCGAAGAAATACCATCCCAACCCCTGTCACCCCCAGGGTTGCCATCTGCATCCACACAACCCTCAGTCCCTCTGCAAGACCCTAACCTTCGGTCTCAGTACCCTCTGACCTCACCATCCACACTCCTGCCCCACCTCCAACAAGCTACTCTCCCCACCACCCTGCCCGCAAGCCCGGGTCCTTGGCGGGGGCTCCACAGAGGACGCCCTGGTCCTGGCCCTCCTGCAGACCCTCCTCTCAAAAGGAGCTGCAAAGGAGCCCACCTCCAACGCCTCGCGGGGAGGAGCTGAGACGGGCACCGGGCCTGGCTCCCGGCAGGTCCGGGTCACCGATACCAGCAGCAGCCCCCGGCCGGTCTCCGAGGGCACCCCGGGGCCGCACGCCACACCTGCTTGCACCCGCTCGCACCTGCTAGAACGCCACTTCCACGAAGAAGCAAGAGTACGCGGAGCTCGGGCTCCCCTTCCGGGGACCCCCGCTCCAGTCACGGCTCTGCCGCCACCAACCAGGCCGCCGAACCAAGGCCCCCGGGCGCAGCAAGACGCGGCTGTGAACTGAGGCCTACGGGCGCCGACGACCGCTCCCCCGAACACCCGGGACCGGCCCCTCCCGCTCCCGCCAGCCCCACGCACTCACCCGCCGCCGCCTCCATCCCGCCCGCGGCGCCGCACAGCACCCGTCCGCGGCGCCCGAACTCGCTCCCGTGTAGCGCCCTCCCCCTAGCCGTCCTGATAGGCCCACTCGCGCTCCACTCAGCCAATCACATCTCACGTAAGGTGCACGCAGTTTCCGGAGCCGAGGATGAACCGGAAACGAACTCACTTCCGTGTCCATCCCCGCCTCGCCCCGCATCCAATGGGCACAGGGGCCCTCCCTCCGACGGCTTGAGAGGGGACCAATGGGGATGTGGAGTCAGGATTGACAGGTCCAGCAACCTTTCGTCAGGAGGCATGTGCCGCGCGGCCCGCCCCCTATCCGCAGCCCCGAGCTGCCAGCACCCGGCAGCGCCCGCCAGCGGCCGCGGGGCCAATGCGGCGCGGGGGGCGGGGATTGTTTACGTCTCGCTCCGAAGCCGAAAGTAGGTCACGGCCGCCCGGCGGAGCGCGGCAGCGGCGGAGCGGTGGCAGGTGAGCGGTGGCGGGCGGCGTCCGCGCCCCTGCGGTCCTCCCGGCGCCGCCGCGCAC
>NC_048227.1:37350448-37358779 GCF_002007445.2 Ailuropoda melanoleuca
CGCGCGGGCTGGGTCCCGGAGTGCGCTGCCTGCCGTGCGGTGCTGCGGGGCCGCCGCCTGCGCCGGGCGGGAGGGGGCGGTGCCTTGGGGGAGGGGGCGGGGGCCGCTCGTGCGGGCCCGGTGTCCGAACGCGGGGCAGCCCCTGGCCTCCCGGGGCTCTGGGTCCTGGGGACAGCCAGGCAGGAGACAGCCCCGAAGGCGGCGTGTTGCTGGGAGAATGCAGGGAAGGAGAGGCATGCCGGGCAAAGGGCAGGAAAGGGCTCGCACCCGGACCCAGGCCCTTGCGGCTTGGAGCAGCACAGAGAACTTGATAGGTTTTGCGGGATGTTGCATATTGTCTTAATAATGCAAGGCCGAGGACTTTCAAGATTGGTTGAGATTTGCTTAAATTTTTAAGATTTGTGTTTCCAAAAAGTCAGCTTGGCTGTAATGAGTGAAGTGGGAGGAGCCAGATTGAAGGTGAGTTGTGGCTGGAAGTTGGGGTGGCAGCGGGGATGGAGGGGTTCAGGACACGGTTTGGAGGCGGTGCTGGGCGTGTGGGGCTGTCAGGCTACCGCCCGAGGGAGGAAAGGGGTGTTCACGGTGACTGCTATGGGTCTGGCATGAGGAACTGGGAGGTTGGAAATGCCATTTGTTAAACTGGACAAGGAGAAGTCAGACAAGGTTTGAGATGCCTGAGGGACAGCTGGGTTCGACAGGCTGAGCTCAGACAGGAGCTGAGATATGCATTTGAGAGTCATGGGCATCTGGACAGTGTTCCACACTCTGTGCCTCGCGTTCATCAAGGTGCTTGCACACAGGAGGGAGTCTGAGGTTGGGAAGAGTTCCAGAGCCCGTGCTCAGCATCCGCAGGGCTGAGAGCCTCCACCTTTGGAGGGGGCTGGCACAGTTGGCAGAAGATGGTTCTCATGTCTTCTCCGCTCAGAACCTGGGTTTCCTTCCAGATCCTGTCCACCATGGCCAGGCGCCCTCGGAGCAGCAGAGCCTGGCATTTTGTCCTGAGTGCAGCCCACCGAGATGCGGATGCCCGGGCTGTGGCTCTGGCAGGGACCACTAGCTGGGGCTACGACTCTGACGGGCAGGTAGGTCCTAGTGGGGGAGGTGGACGTGGCTGGACTAAGGGGTAGAGGGACCCAGGGCAGGCAGAGCCTGAGCCAGGACTGAAAGAGAAAGATGCCCCCTAGGGCAGAGTACGGGCTAGGAGGGCCCTCCTTTCCCCGGGTTAAGGACCCACGTGGTCCTGGGGTGACAGGACCCCAGGGCAGATACCACCTTCTTTCTGGGGGCACAGCAGTTGCTTTTTGGTTGGTTCAACAAAAGCTCCATTCTGCTTACCCAGTCAGCGTCCGAAAGTAGCTTGGCGTGGGTGCTTCTGGATGTTTTCTCTGCGGTACGGATATACACTTGATGTTTGTGTACATGGGCGTAGAAAGAGAACTTCCAGTTTTTAGAGACCAGGACACCTGTGCCTTCCCACACTCAGCAGCTCCAGAGCTCCGGGAGGCCCAGGAGCCCAGGATCCGTCAGAGGAGCAGTCGGGCTCTTGATCCACAGTGCAAGCTGCCTGCTGTCTGAGAGCGCCTCGCTGGACAACCCCAGCCATGGCGGACGGCGCAGCCTGTGTCTGTGGCTGGGGTGGGCACCGTGGATGGCTTCTCAGAGCTCTCAGACCAGGGCAGGGGTTCAGTTCTGCTCTGAGTCACCTGAGCTGCTTCCTGCAGGAGTGATCGTCGGGTGACTGGGCTCTGCCGTGTCACAGCCACCCTGCGTTACTGCTGAGAGGAAGCGGCCGTGTTTTCTTTAGAGTGAGGATGGCTGAGCCCTGTGGAACTGCCAGAGCCCGGGGGGGGGAACTGGAGGCGGTGGCTCTGAGTTGGTAGTGTCCTGGGCCCCTTCCTAGGGCCTCCCCAAATTCCCTGCCCAGGCCAGAGAGAGGCCTCAGCCTGCATTCCTGCCCCGCCTCCAGCTCCCCCTGACCACGTGACCGGAGCAGTCTGTTCTCCCGCCTGTCTCTCCCTTGCCAGCTCATCGCTATAAGATGCAGGAGGTGTTGGGGGGCCAGGGCATAGCATGTGACACGTTTGTAGCTTGTCTGTCACCTAATGGGCTTGGAGGCCTTGGCCGTGTGGGTGAGCATGTCAGCCTGAGCACATAACCCCCTTCAGCTCTGATGCTTGTTCTATGGTCTGTGTACCCACTGCCCCCTGCTCCCGGGGCTGGCCAGGTGGACCTCTGGCTCAGGTCTATGACCCTGGCACTTGAGAAAGTGGGAAGGGGGTCGCCTCTGACTAGCCGTGGGTCTTCCTTGGCTTTTGAGAGATCAGCATTCCATGCAAGTGGGGTGCTTTGGGCCTTCTTTCCATCTCCTGTTGGTGTCTGTCTCTGAGGCTTCTGGCCTCCGTAGCTCAGTCTCGGCCGCATGGCTTCTGTGTGGTTGCTCCGTAGCCCTGGGTGCGATGGGAGAGAAACAAGGAGCAGGTTTTTTCAGCCTCTGTTCTAGTGGGAAAAAGCACATCGGAACAGGAGCACAGCATGGGAGGGAGGGGCTGGAAGAGCCTCTTTGAAGTGCAGTCTAGGGGCACCGAGGCTGCCACCACCGTAGGAAACAGATGGAGACAACTGCGGTAAGGGGGGGGGGGTGTGGACCTTACACTCAGCAGCAGGGTGCTGAGGGTGCCGGGCCCTGGCCCGGATCTGGCTCGCCTGCTGTGCAAACGGCATTTCTGGAGAGGAGCTCCTGGAGATCAGGAAAGTAGGGGGTGGAGGGTGCAGCCTGACCAGGACCCCAGCCAGCGAGGGCTGCCAGAGCAGCACATAGAGCCCGTCTGCGCACTGGGCCTGGTCAGGGAGGCCCCAGCCCCTTGCAGGTTGGCCCAGGGTCTGTGCACAGAAAGCACCTACAGTCTCCGTGGCTGGCCTTCAGGAAGGATCTGGCTTTGGGACACAGGCCCCTGAGACATGGAGCACGTGCCATGAGGACTGGGCCCCTTGGGCAGAGGGCCAGGTCCCCACTGAACGTCTTCCTGCAGCAGAAGCTTCATGTGTGGACGTGGGAGCATGGGGCTCCAGGGCCCTGTGCTGTGTGTTAAGACCCATTCCATGGATGACCAGAGGGCCACAGCCCAGGACAGGCGCAGGGGCTCTGCCACGGTGAGGGGCCCCCTGGAGCCCATAGGCTCCCTGTGGGGAGAGCCGGGCTGCCTCTGTTGGGTCATCCACAGACGGCGTCCTGGGGCTCCCTTGCTTCAGGCGGCCCAGAGGAGGAACTTCAGAGTAGGAAGCCCCACCTGGCTGGTTGTCAGCGGGGCGCACAGTGACCCCAGGGCTGTGCGGAGATGGGGTGGAGCCCTTGAGCCCATTTCCCAGGAGGCCAGAGGAGGTATCGGGGTCACTGGGGATGGTGCTGGGCAAGGGGGGGGCTGACCATGTGCAGGAGACCCAGGGAAGAAGCCCTCTGAGGCCAAATCTGCAGCCGCTTCCTTGGGGCATCGGCGTGGCTGACCCGCACGTGGCGGACGTCAGGACGGAGGGCAGAGGGGGTGTCAGGCGGAAGCAGGCAGTTCTTCTCTCGCAGCACAGTGACTCAGACTCCGACCCCGAGTCGTCGGCCCTGCCGCCGCCCATCCCCAGCGCCGTGCCCGTGACCGGGGAGTCCTTCTGTGACTGTGATGGCCAGAGCGAGGCCTCTTTCTGCAGCAGCTTGCACACGGCACACCGCGGCAAGGACAAGGACTGCCGCTGCGGCGAGGAGGACGAGCGTGAGAACCGGGAGGGGGGAGGTAGGACCCAGGGCTGGGCAGGGAGGGTGAGCCTGGCCTGCATGATCTCCAGCCCTGGTCTCTTCTGCTGCTGCAGACTTTGACTGGGTGTGGGATGACCTGAACAAATCCTCGGCCACTCTGCTGAGCTGTGACAACCGGAAGGTCAACTTCCACACAGAGTACAGCTGTGGCACGGCGGCCATCAGGGGCACCAAGGAGCTGGGGGAGGGCCAGCACTTCTGGGAGATCAAGATGACTTCACCGGTCTACGGCACCGACATGGTCAGTGGTCAGCAGGCTGGTGGGGGGTGGGGCTGGCAGGTGTGACCCCAGGTGCCCAGGCCCTATATCCCCTCTGCCCGCCCGGCTCTTCCCAGATGGTGGGCATCGGGACGTCAGACGTGGACTTGGACAAGTACCACCACACATTCTGCAGTCTGCTCGGGAGAGACGAGGACAGCTGGGGTCTCTCCTATACGGGTGCGCGGGGCCCTGAGGGCAGGCAGGACAGGGGTGGGGGGACGACATGACCCGAGGGAGCAGGGCTCACCCCATCCCACTGCGCCCCCCGCCAGGGCTCCTCCATCACAAGGGCGACAAGATGAGCTTCTCATCGCGGTTTGGCCAGGGCTCCATCATCGGCGTGCACCTGGACACCTGGCACGGGACACTCACGTTCTTCAAGAACAGGAAGTGCATAGGTGAGGGCCGTCATGACCTTGACCTGTGCCTGCATGGCGTGGACCGCAGCCCCCCGGCTTTCTGGAAGCCTGTCCTCACAGACTCCTGAGGCCCTGGGGTTCCCCAGGGTGGGGCAGCGCGAGGGGTGGATGCACTGCTGCAGGAACGACCCCAGGGCTCAGGCTGTGCTCCCGGCTCCCCCAGGCGTGGCGGCCACCAAGCTGCAGAACAGGAAGTTCTACCCGATGGTGTGCTCCACGGCGGCCAAGAGCAGCATGAAGGTGATCCGCTCGTGCGCCAGCATCACCTCCCTGCAGTACCTGTGCTGCTACCGGCTGCGCCAGCTGCGGCCCAATTCCGGGGACACGCTGGAGGGGCTGCCCCTGCCGCCCGGCCTCAAGCAGGTGCTGCGCCACAAGCTGGGCTGGGTCCTGAGCATGAGCTGTGGCCGCCGCAAGCCCCCCACACCCTCCCCCAAGGACACGGCCAATGCCAGTGGCCCTGAGACCCGGCACTACCAGAGGAAACGCTGCCGACGGACCGAACTTCTTTCCCCGTGAAAACTGCTTTCCCGGGCCGAGCGGCTGCATCCTCCGTCCCTCCCTTCTGACCGGGCTCCAGAGGGAGCACTCGGGCTGAGTTCTTGTCTTGGCATCTGCCCCTCTGCCCCCCTGCCCACCCGACGCTGGGACAGACTCCGTGGCCGAGAGCATCTGTTTCCTGCACCGCGTGTGGAAGCAGCTACCCTGGCTCTTCTGGACCGACTGCGGGCATGGAGGCCGCCCAGGAGCTGAGGTCGCTGCCTGCGAGGATGCCGCTAGCCACGGCCCACGAAGTTGCCGCCGGCCTTGAGTTTCCCTTCACTTGCTTTTGCATGTCGTCAGCAACTGTTCCTCCTGTCCCAGACTGAAATGACCGTAATAAACTTAGACTTTACGTAAGGCCTCTGTGGTGGCAGGATGAAAGGAGTCGGGGCCGAGGCCCCGTGGCATCACAACGCCCTCCAGGAGAGACAGCCCGGCTCTTTTTCCTCCCTCGAGACTTTGTTTTACCGCTTCTTAGAAAGTGTCACCCCCCAAGTCTCCCCGTGACTGGTGTTTGTTGCTCCCTTCCTGACCGCCCCCCCCACAACTGGGCCCTGGCTCCATGGCCAGTATGTATAGGACCCAGGGCAGGGGAAGCTCACCCCCTCCTCTCCTGCCCATCCCAGTTACCCGGGAATATTCCAGCCACCCTGCGTCCTCCCACCCGCCCCAGGAGCAGTGCCCTGTTCCCCCTCCCTGGTAAGTTAGCCCCTGCGTGGGGTGGACCACGTTCTGTCCTGCTAGCCTGTGAGACAGGGTCCCTTCCTGTCCCCCAGGCATGGTCAGGAGCCCAGGTCCAGCAGGAGCTCAGGGTTGGTGGCAGTCAGGAAGAGGCAGACACGGCGGGAGAGGTCAGGCCCCACCCTGCGGGGCCGCACACCGTCGCCCGTCTTCACGGGGAGGTCTGCCAGGAGGGCCAGGCGCTCCTGCTCTGTGCTGCAGTTCGTGTATGCCTAGAGCAAGCACGGGGATAAGCAGAGCAGCTCTTGGGGACCTGGCTCCATACCAGGAGGGGTGCTGGGGGACCCACCTGCTGCAGAAGGCGGGGGGAGGGGAAGGCGGTGACAATGGCATCGGCCACGGCTGGGCTGACCCGGTGGAACTGCCTGATCTGCCGCCACCAGACCCCCCGCAGCCCTGTGCCATCTTTTGCCATGTGCTCGCCAGCTGCCCAGCGCCCATCCACATAGAAGGAAAAGGCACGGGATTCCCGGTACCACCTGCAACAGGGAAGCTTCTAGAGGCTTCATGTCTTCAGAGTATCCCATCCTCCCAGCTCCACAAAGCCTTCGGCCCTCTCTGCTCCCAAAGAGACCAGAGAGCTCCCACCCCCGTCCAGGTGTCCCTGTCCCCTCCCCCAACCACAGCCACCGGTCAGGGTGGGGGTCACGCACTTGAAGGGGCGCTGAGCGAGGGCCTTGGTGAAGGCGCACACATGCTGACTCAGCTCCTGCCAAGAGTCCACCAGCAGCACATCCACATGTGCCCAGAGTTGCAGGAGTACCAAGGCCTGAGGAGGTGAGCCCAGGGTGTGGGTCAGACAAGGTCACCCCAGGGGGACACCCAGCTCAGACCAACCGCACGTGCTGCTCCGGGACCAAAACCGGGGCTGCGGGGCCTTGGAGAGCAGCCAGGACCAAGTGCTAGGACCAAGGGCAAGCACCTCACCCCATCCGATGGGCCCTTACCTCCTCCACCTGGGGCCAGCTGAGTGCCACTGGGGCACGGGCCATCGCTGGACTCTCTTGCTGCCGCCTCTCCTGGCTGCTGGGCTGGGGAGACCTGAGCAGAGGCGACCGTCCCTCTGACTCCCCATACCCCATTATTGCCCCTGAGCCCCCCAAGGAAGGGAGTTAGCCGTGTCACAGCAGCCCCCAGAGCCACCACTACCTTTCCCCTGAACTCCCGTACCCCAGTCAGGCCTACTAAGGGCATGAGAGTGACTAGTACCACAGGTAGGCATCCAGCCCGATGACAGCCAGATGGACGCTGGTGGAGCTCTCAGGACAGATCCAGGGCACTGAGCAAGATGGGCCACAAGTCTGCAAACCAAGGTTTAACACACCTGTTTCTGCGGCTGCAGCAGGCAGCAGACAGAAGAGAAACCGTCCTGGGAGTGACCCGGTGATCCCGGGGAGAAGGACACAGGCTTCTTCTGCCCAGTCCACTCCTGTTGGAAACCAGCTGTGTGCTTCCCACAAGGCCAAGGGACCTATGAAAACCCCCAACACCTCCCAGGCACCTGGAAGAGCAGCACTGAACCCCACCCACCATTTCTATCTATGCACCCCAGCCCGCCATCTGCCTAACTTTCGGCACGTACTTGAGAAGTGCTAAACCACAAACATGGAGATCCACACAGGTTCTAACCTAACGCCTTTGCCTTACCACGCGGCTCTCCAGGGAACCTTCCTTAACCTGGCTTTTACTTTCCAGCAGCGGCCCCCAGCTGCTCCCAGGCCAAGAACCCACGTGGCTCCCCGGTCCCACCCACATCTCAGTGGTTGCTGACTGCACCCCGGGGGCTGACGCACACACCCCATCTGGCCCCTCTCCCCTGGCAGAGCCGCTCCCCCAGGCTGAGGAGCCCAGGCCCTCGAGAAGTGTGGAGAAGGACTACTGCCCGCCCCACCCCCCGGAGCACCTGGGTCAGCTGCACGATGCCCCGAAGAAACTCCTCGGGCTCCAGAAGCAGAAGGAGGTCCTGTTCATCTGCACCCCACACCTCCGAAGGCACCTGTGGGGACATCCAGAGACACTGCTGCCCACCCTTCACCTCCCAAGCCCCAGGGCCCTGCCTTGGGCACCCCAGCGGCTCCGAGGCCCTGCCCGCACTGCCCTACAGAAGACCCACATCCCATCCCCGGCCAAGTGCAAGGCCCGTTCAGGTCCACAGACACCAGCCCTACAACTCACCAGCACCCCTCAGCGTTCCTGCTTCTAGCTTACTGGTCTGCAACACCCGCAGACTTACGTGAAGTTATGAGGAGCAAACACTCAGGACGGGGGTGCACTCTGTAGCCCCAGGACACTCACGGTGCAGGGACAAGGGTCCGGCTTCGCTCTGGTCCACCTGAGGCTCCGGGCCGGGCGCTGCGGTTCGAGGTGGTACTCACAGCCCAGGGCGCCCAGGGCCTCCAGCAGGATGCCGGCACCAGCATCTTCCAGAACGGCTGGGATGGACCGCAGGGACACGGCTGTCAGCACCGCCTGGCTGCGGAGAGCCGACCCCCGGCCTGGGCCCGGCCGCCTGCAGACCACGCGGCTGCTCGGCTAGGAAACCGACCCAAATCTGGGTGGGGGGG
>NC_048227.1:37359667-37360924 GCF_002007445.2 Ailuropoda melanoleuca
CGCCGGCTGCCGGCGCGCGCCTGGGCCGACGTGCGCCGGGAGAGCACCCTGCCGCAGCTGCTCGGCCGCCTGCCGCTCTTCGGCCTGGGCCGCCTGGTCACGCGCAAGTCCTGGCTCTGGCAGCACGACGAGCCGTGCTACTGGCGCCTGACGCGCGTGCGGCCCGACTACACGGCGCAGGTGCGTGCGCGCGGCTTCCCCGGCGCCCCGGCCGCGGGGAGGGGGCGAGCGCGCGCCCCGAGCCCACGCCCTGTGCACTTGCTTTGCAGAACCTGGAGCACGGAAAGGCCTGGGGTGTGCTGACCTTCAAAGGTGAGGCGCCGGGGACCGGGCGGGGGCCCCCCGGCTGCGGGCCACAGCCGGCCCCGCGAGCGCATGTGCGCTCAGCCCCGGCCTTCTTTCCCAGGACGGACGGAGAGGGAGGCCCGGGAGATCGCGCAAGCCATGTACCACGACTGGCGGCTGGTGCCCAAGCACGAGGAGGCGGCCTTCACCGCGTTCACGCCGGCGCCACCCGAGGACGCTCCGCGTTGCGTGCCCTACCCGCCGCTCCTCCGGGCCATGATTCTAGCAGAACGGCAGAAAAAGGGGGACGCCAGCACCGAGGAGCCCATGCTGCATCTGGAGCGGACCCGAGCGGATCCCTGGGACTACCCTGCGAAACAGGAGGCGAAGAGAAAGGCCAAGGCAACGCCGGTCTAAATGCCAGCACGGGGTGGCCACGCGACCGGTGTCCAGCGCTGGGTCCCGGTTTGTGAATGAAGACGCCTTTGGGCTCCGGCTGGGACGGCCTCCTGGGGACGTGGAGCCAGACCCTGCTCCTCGCGCCTTTGCTGTGGGCGAGCGGGCAGCGGGAGCTGCGGGGGGCGGCGGGGCTGGCAGCGCGGGTCGCTTCCCCCCTACGTGCAGCCGCTGCCGGACTCAGCCGAGAACCGTGTGCGCGCGAATAAAAGCAGAACCAGTGGCCTGGTTGTGGTTTTCTTGGAGTTTGGAGATGGGCAGCCACAGCCGGTTGTCGGCGGGGCTGGGGAGGAGAAGCCGGCCCCGCGGCGCCCGAGGGACGCGGATGCCTGGGCGGCTGCCGCCCGGCCCCTTTAAGCGCAGGCCCCGCCCGCGCCGCCGCCGCCGCCATCATGCTGTGCCTGCTGCTGACCGTGCTCGCCCACCTCTTCCCGGCTGGTGAGCGGCGCGGGCCGGGCCGGGGCGGGGGTTAGGGTGGGGGAGCAGCCGGGCCTGACGCGCCCCGACCCCGCGGGC
>NC_048227.1:37360965-37421425 GCF_002007445.2 Ailuropoda melanoleuca
GGGGGCCGACGGAAGGCCGGTGCCCTGAGTCCCGCCGGCCCGCGCGCAGGTGTGGCAGGGGCTGGACGTGGTGCGCGCCTCGAGGACGCTCATCGGGGCCACCGACCCGGCCGACGCCGCGCCTGGCACCATCCGCGGGGACTTCTGCGTCGAGGTTGGCAAGTAAGGCAGCCGCTGCGCGCGCCCAGCCCCTGCCACGCCCCAGCGGCCGCTGGCGCTCACGCGGCGCTCACGCGCTCTCCGCAGGAACGTGATCCACGGCAGCGACTCGGTGGAGAGCGCCCGCCGCGAGATCGCGCTCTGGTTCCGCGGCGACGAGCTGCTGTGCTGGGAGGACAGCGCCGGGCACTGGCTGTACGAGTAGCCCCTCCGGCCCCTCCTGTTTGCGGCCCGCCCTGGCCCGCAGCTTTGACCAGCATTTCTTTGCACAATAAAGTGAAGCAAATCCTTAACGCTCCCCCTGGTCTGGACCCAGGGACACGGAGCTACGATGTTAAGACATTTATTACATACAGAGCAGATACGTGGGTTCGCTTGCAGGGCCAAAGCCTGAGGAGAATCACCACCCAGCCCCTTCCCCCAGCTGCACCCACCCGGCTAGCCCCCGAGTCACTTCACAGCCCCGTGGGAACAGACAAGGGACTGGACGTACATCACAGTGGAGAGTGGCAGGGTGGTGGGGAGAAGCCTGCAGCTGCACGTGGCTGTGGCGGTGGCTGGCTGGGCTTGTGGGGTGGCTGCCCCAGATCTGTGCTTCTCTGGTGGGAGGTGGGTGGGCTGCAGGGCCTCTCGAGCAGGAGTAAGGCCTGGACCTGGGCAGGTCAGGGAGGTGGCAGTCCAGGGCGGCACCCTGCTAAGCCGGCAGGCATCCACGCCTAGAGCCCGCTGGAGGCAGCTGCTGCCCCAGCCCTCACAGGCTGTCTTCAGTTACCCTCAAGGGAGTAGGCCACACTGCCAGCCCTAGGCACTTCATAGTGTGTCTTGGGAGCCGGGCTCCTTGGAGACTGTGTGGGAGGCAGGCCCCGGACCACGTGCCCCCCTGTCACCTGGAGGCTGAGCCTGTGTCCTAGGACTGACCCCAGGAGAGGCCAGGGGCCTCCCCTTCTTCCTGAGGCCTGGGTCTGCCTTGGCAGCCTGAGAAATTCCACCCTAGGGGATCTGGGAGGGGGAGGACTCCTACCAGGTGGGTCTTCTGCCCATGAGGAGCCCGAGAGAGCCGGGCACACGGGGTGAGCAGGAAGAGGGCATCTGTCTCCATCTTCTCAAGCAGCTGCCTTAGGCAGCCTGGCTACGTGTTTCCATGCCAATTCCCGGGGCAGGCATGAGGGTGTGGGCGGGGGTTGTCCAGGGAAGGCTCGTGGCTGGGCCGGCTCCCTACCACCCCTTCAGGCAGCAGGCAAAGGCAGGTGGGCTCTGGCTGGGAAGACTTGGCGGGCTGAAGTCCCTGCTTGCTGCCTTGGGGGGTCCTGGGAGTGAGGGAAGTGGGGGGGCCCAGGGTGCAGCTGGGGGCCATCCACAGGGCCTTCTCCCGGCCCGACCTACCCCAAGATCCTGCCTTGCTTTGGCCCTCAAGTACCCCCGGGACATGAGAACTTGGGATCGGGTCCAGACAGAAGCTGCTGGGGCCGGTGTCCGAGAGGTTCTTCCCCTCCTGGCGAGGGTGCCACACCGCTCCCCCACCGCCCTCCCAGCCAGACCCGCGCTGCGGTCCGCCCTCGAAGAGGCCTGGCCCTAAGGTGAAAGCTGCAGCTTGAGAGGTTATAAGAGGGGCGGGCGCCGGGCTGCCTGCGGGGCGGGCAGTGGGCAGGCGGGTGGGGCTGTATGTACACGGCGCCGGGCAGGCGGGGCGGCGGAGGCCGGAGCCTCACTCGGGGCTGTAGGACACCTGCCACACGATGATGTGGCTGCGCTCTGCCTTGGACAGCAGGGGCTTCACCTGGCTCACGTCCCCGGTGCTCTCCTCTGTGTCGTCATCCTCTCCGTCTCCTGGACAGAGAGCAGCCGCTGTGAGGGGTCGGCCCCACGGGGATCCCAGGACCCCGGGCAGCGCCCACTCACCGATACGGAAGTCGATGTAACCCTCCCCACCGCTCAGCACCAGCACGTTCTGCAGCTTCTGGCCCTCGGTGTCTGAGGCCGGGGCGGCGGGCCCGGGGCTCTCAGACGGGCTGTCGAGCACGCTGCCGTTGAGAGTAGCCAGCACGTTCCCTGTCGTCGGGGCACAGGGGCGTCAGCCAGGCCGCCAGCACCCCCCACGCGGGCTCCCGGAGGGAAGGCCATGCTGCGGCCTGGCCGGGAGGGGGCCCAGCCCCTCACCTGGCACAGACACAAAAAATTTGACAGCATCGCGGTGCCCGTGGAAACAGAGCTGAGCCTGGGCCATTGAGCAGTAGGGGATGAAGCTGCTGGCCGACTTGTCACTGCTGTCGTCGCCATACACGTGGATGACGCCCCCTGGGCGGGCTCCCTCCCCAGACGTGGGGGACGTTTTGTTGGCTGGAGAGAGAGAAGGGCCGCAGGGCCTGAGCCCGGGTAGGAGACCAGATTTCCAGCAGGCAAGGGCAGTGCGTGAGAGTGCCCACTGCCAAGGGGCAAGGCCAGCCTCAGCCCACAGGGCATCTCAGGTGGGGGCTGCCTTGTGAGGGCAGGAGGCAGGGGCTCTGGACTTACCTCGGAGCCCCAGGAGCTGGCCTCGGTGCAGGACCACGGCTGGGAGGTGAGGGGCGCAGCATGGAAGGGAGAGGAGAGAAGTCACGGGAGGGGCGGGATGGGGCAGGCAGCACCCCCATCCTCAGGACCGTGGGCTGACAGAGCATGCCCCCCACCCCCAGTCACCCCCACCTGTGCAGATGTCGGGAGGGCACTCACTCTCGGTCAGCGGGATGGAGATAACCACTCCGTTGCCGGTGCCCACCCAGAGGCGGTTGCCCGCAATGAGCAGGGCTGTGATGCGCACGAAGGAGAAGCCCAGCTTGCCTGTGCCTGGGGTGAGGAGGGGGAGGGGTCGGCATGGCTGGAGCTGGGCCCTCCCTGCCCCGACGCCCGAGCCCGGCGCAGCCCCTCACCCAGCATCTTGCTGACATAGGGCTCGATGTCCACGTCCTGCAGGTGCTGGTGGGTGTGAGCGTGGTAGAGCCGCAGCGTGGAGTCCAAGCGGATGGACACCCACACGCCGTCGCCGATCCACGCCAGCTGCCGCACCTGGCTCTCCCGCCGCGGGTGGGCATCGAATGATTTCTGTAGGGTCGTGGCAGCCGCGTCGATGGGGTGGTAGGGGGGGCGTCGGGGGGGCTCTGGACCCGCCACGGCCGCGGGGTCACGGTGAGGCCCGTGCAGCTCACTGCAACCTTCACTCTGGTGCCTGCTTTGCCCCCTGGGGTCCAGGCTCCTCGGAGGAGCAGGGGCCACCCCCCCCGCCCCCTCGGCCCACAGCCAGGTGGTCAGGAGAGGCGTGCGGGACCCCCGTGGGTGTCGCTCCGACTTGCCGCAGAGTAAAGCAGCAGGCAGATCCCAGACGGGCTGGCGCTCACAGCTCAGCTGCCCTTTGCGGCCCATGATGTAGTTGCCTCCCTGAGCACGCTTCCCTTGACCCCATAAAGCCCCCAGGGCCCGTTAGAAGGCACGTTGGGAGTGCTGTCCACCAGCAGGAGCCGCTCCCCCTCCCGTGAGGCCCTCCTGCTGCCAGCACTCGCCTCGATCTGCATTGTCTTGGGCTGGATGACGTGCACCTTATTCTTGTAGCCGCACCAGACGCGGTCGCACACGACAGCCATGCAGCGGATGGAGTGGTGGGGGTGGCCGAGGTCCATCAGGTGGTAGTTGCTCAGGTCCCACTGGCCGTCTGCAGGGAGCCCCAGACACCTGCTCAGGCCCGGCCAGGGCCCGCCTCTGCCCACAGTGGGGGTGGCTGCTCACCCGGCCAGAGTTCCCGGGGTCTCACCTTCGCCTCGGTGGAAGATGGCCAGTGTCCCGTCGGCCAGGGCCACCAGTACTCGCCCTTTCACGTGCCTGGAATGGGATGGTGGTGAGCGAGTGGCTTGGGCCAGGCTGCCGTGGGCCCCTCCCGACGCCCCACCCTCAGATGGGGTCACGTACACCAGGCTCAGCACGGAGTCCTTCAGCTTGATGGAGTGCAGACACTTCTTCCAGTTGGCCACGGCTGAGTGCACGTAGAGCCTGTGGGAGGAGGCCGTGGTGGGCAGGGGCGCTCGCCCAGGAGACCCTCCCCAACCCCTGCCCCGGGGCCCCACCTACCAGCCGTTCTGGGCTCCCAGCCACATGGTTGGGGCAGCGCTATTGCTGGCCCCTGCGGGGTCTGCGCTGGGCTCCGGCTCGGGCTGCACCCCACCTGTGTCGGCCTCCGACCCATTCTCGCTGCAGGAAGGATGGCTGGTCCAGGGTGGCCCGTGGAAGCCCGTCCCCGCCCACCTCGGCCAGTCTCCCCTCCCTTCCATCTGCCCCGTCCTTAGAGAGCCCACCTGCCAGGCTGGGTGCTGGGGGCCGGGGTAGGGGCCAGATCGGTGAAGACATGCTCCGTGAGGGGCCCAGGCCGCACCGCGGCTGCCTCTGTCTCACTGGGCCCAGAGTCTGGCACCTCCGTGGCTTCCGTGGCTTCCTCCGTGGACTGAGATGGGTTGACCTTTCCGTTGGCGACAGTAGCCACCTCCCCTGAGGAAGGGAAGGGTAAGCTCGGCCGGGTGGTGAGGAGGAACGAGGGGGCTTAGGGAAGGCGGATGCCCAGGTGCAGGCCCAGCTCACCCTGGCCCTTGTCCAGCACTGGAGTGTCCCCCCGGGAGGAGCAGTTGCTGCGGGGCACGTTGCAACGGGTGGCGCAGCCCACGAGGGTGATGCCCGCCAGCACGCCGTCGGCACCGGAATCCTCAGGGTTCACGTCACTGTCCAGGAAGATCTCCCCCGGAGGGTAGTCACTGTCACTGGCCGCTGGGGGGAGAGTCAGGGCCCTGTCACCCTGTGCCGAGGAGCCCCTACTACCAGACCACACCCAGGGCTCGCATCCCGATGTGAGTGCCGGGGAAGGAGGGGGGGCACCTGCTGGTGCGGAGAATGCAGTGGGCCCCAGGCTCTCAGGCCAGCCTGGCCTCAGCACGTGGGCACCTGCTCACAGCCACCGCCCGTAGGCCTGGTGAACCATTAAGAGGCGTGGAGGAGTGAGACTCTGGTCTCTGGGAGCAAACAACTCGATCACCCGTCAGAAAGTTAAGAACTCTAAGGAGCTTGGGGCCATCTTGGAAAATGGCCCCCGGCACGGCCCTGGCCACCCCCAAATGTTGGCATGAGGATTGCTGCTGAGAGGTCATGCCAAGCCTCCACCGGCCCCAGCTCTCCCCGCTGCAGCCGGACGGTGGGAACTGGGTCCACTGGCAGGTCTGTGTTCAATGCCTGATTTCAATCTGTCCTGTGGCCCAACCCATCTCCTTCCGGGCGGGCGAGTGAGGGTCACTTTGGGGTCTTCTGGTTGTTCACAAGATGCAGGGGCGAGACTGCCAGTGTGCTCCCCTCTGGATGCCCCCACGGGCTCCCGTGTGTCCACAGCATGTCCCAAGCAAGGCTGGTGCGGCCCAGCGGGCCTCCTACCGTCCCGGCCGTCTGCAGGGCGGCACACAACCCACGCTGCGGGCCCTCACCTGGAATGCTGGAGATGCACAGGACGTGGGCATTGCAGACGGTGAACTGGTCCACCACGGTGCCGGGCTGGTTGGCATCGATGATGACCACTTTGCTGGTGGTCAGGGTGCTGGTGAGGATCCACACACGGCTGCACGTGGCGTCCGGCTCGGGGAGCTCCTTCGCCTGTTTCCGAGTATGGGAGAGAGGGCTGGCACCGAGCGCAGGCCACTCCGCCAGGCGCAGGGTTGCGGGGGCCTCCTGAACTCTCTCAGGGTGCAGCCCTGCCCGCGGCCTCAGGGGACGTCCTCCTCGCAGCAGGGCAGCAAGAACTCGGCACTGAACTTCCCGTCTAGACCGCTGGCGTGTGTAGCCTCACTGCCATGGAGGAGGGCTGGGCTCCAGTGCCACCGTCCCTGCCCCCCAGCCAGTCTGGGCCACAGAACAAAGCCTTTCCCGCCAGCCTCCTGTCCTCAGCCCCTCGCTCTGCTCCTGCGCACAGCTTGCGAGGAGGGAGACCCACCTGGGGGCCTGAGCCCTCCAGCCCTCTCACGTCCCCGCCTGCCCTGGACAGGGGGAGAGGACTTCAGATGAGCCCAGTCCTGTGTCACTGTCCCCAGCTGTCCCGTTTGTCACTCTAAATGTGACTCCAGTGCTGGGCACAGTGGTCTAGACACTGGGAGCAGCAGGGGTCCCTGGCTGGCCATCCGCTCTGACCTTCTTTTCGGGGGACGTGTGATTGCTCTTGGTCTCTCCTTCCACTTCCCGGTCACAGGTCAGAGGGTCACGGCCTGGCATGGGCTTGACTCCGTTCCCAGAGTCGTCCTCACTCGGTTTCCACCCACTCAGGTTGACACCCGCGGCACACCACAGCTGGGAGAACAGCCACGGGTGAGCCAGCTGCCCTGCACTGGCCCACCAGGCGCCCCCACAGCCTGCCCGCCCCCATCTGTCAGGCCCACAGGGCCAGCTCACCTTCATGGTTGGATCTTTCTCCACCAGAGGGCGGCAGTACACGGGGACAGGCACATTCTTCATCCGCGTGTCCTCCTGGCCTCCATTGGGACTCAGCTGCAACCACAAGGCAGAGGCCACGTGGGCGCGAGGCCTGGGGCAGAGAGCTGGCTGGGCGGGGAGAGCCGGGCCCTCCGGAGGTGGGGCCGTGGGGGCACCGTGGGGCTGCCCAGGCGGCTCCCCAGCTGCTGTCCTGCCTGCCCCAGCACCACCCCCTGCCCCCGCGCCCCACGCCCCCTGCAGCACCTGCTTGTACTTGGCCGGCAGGCTCCAGCCGCAGGCCTGCAGCCGCCCATCGTCGTTGCGCACGTGCTCGCGCACCTGGCGGTACTGCTCGCGCTTCTGCTCCCGGCGGGCGGAGGACGTGCAGTCACTGGGCAGGAGGCACGCAGGTTACTTCCCGCGCAGGCCGCCGGGCCTGCCCTGCATGCAGCATGCCCGGGCCTCGGGGCCAAGGTGGCAGGACCGTGGCTCTCCCCGCACAGACAGCACCGGCACCTGCCCCTGTCCAGCTCCTGCCGAGCATGGCGGGCAGTGCCCTACGGTGCAGCCTCCCCTCCCCCAGGCCTGTCTTCTGACACAAGACACAGAATTCCCTGCTTCTGCCCTAGAACCAAAATCTTGGTATCAAAACTAAGGAAAACACAAAATTCCAACAGAAAGTTATTCCCAGGAAGAAAGCCCACGCTGCCAGTTGACCTCCTGTCGGCTCCACGAATCTCTGGGGGGCACAGGGGTGCAGGCCACAGCCTGGGGTGGGGCCTGACCCGGCTGCCGGCTGCAGTGCCGTCTCCAAGGGCAGGGGAGCCGGGTCCCCTGAGGGGCTGTATGCAGCCCTCTGGGATGAAGGGCAGGGACTGGGGGGGAGTGGGGACCGTGCCCACAGACACCCCGTGCACCCAGTCAGGTTGGAGGGGCGCAGGGTGTGGGCACAGGGAGGTCAGCCTCTGATGCTGACCAGCCTCCCTCCCCACCAAGGACCTCGTCCCCCCCCACAGCCTCCCGGGCAGTGAGGCAGAGGCCACTCCTGTCTCAGAGCCTGGAGGGGCGGGACCCCGGGACCCGGGCAGGCCAGCAGGAAGAGCAGGGAAGACGGCGGGACACTCACTCATCAGGGAAGAACTCCAGAGGCCGGCTGCCAGCAGAGATGGGGCACATGGCGTGGCTGCGGCGCTGGCTGAAGCCGGCCGTGGTGGGAGACTTGTAATGGATGTTCACCGAGGGATAGGACCGCTTGGCCGGAGGGGGGCTGGACGAGGAGCTGAAGAGGCGGCTGAAGCTGCCAGTGGAGGCATGGGACGTGAGGGGTGGCCAAAGGGGAGCCTTCCCTGCCCCCTCCCCATCCTGGCACCCCCAACTCACAACTGCCAGATGGTGGACTTCTTCTTCTCCTGGACAGACGGATGCTCTCGGGATGCTCTACAGGGGAGCAGCGGGTGGGGGGAGCCCTGTTCAGCCCACGCCCAGGCTGACTTGCCCCCAGATCACACCCCCACTAGGCCCTGCCCAGGCCAGCCCTGCACCTCTCTTGCTGGCACCTTCTCAGGGTGCTGGGGAGGCCCCTCCCCATGGACACACTGGGAGTCAGCATCAGGGAGGAGGTGTTCCCGGGTGGGTCACTCACAGCTTCCTGGAGGGGGCGCAGCACACCAGGCCCCAACATGCCCCAGCTCGGCTCTAGCCCAGCCAGGCCCCCTGCCAGCCCTCCGGCGAGGAGGGCTGGGGTAGGGATCAGCCTGATGCCCATTGTCAGGGCCACGCCCAGTGCTCACAGCTCACAAAGGGAGACCGAGGGGGCGGGGGGCGACGGGCGCCCACCTAATCATCTCGGTCCACCGCACGGCCTCCTGGAGCTCCATCAACCTCTCCTTGTACTGGTTGCGCTCCATGAGCACACGGGCCATCTCCACCCGCGTGAAGCGACGACGCTGTGCCATGGGGACCTTGTCCTGCAGGGGAGGGCACTGCCGTTCAGCCGGCGACGGGCTGGCCAGCGGCTCAGTCCGGCGCGCTCGGAGGTCAGCTCATGCCACGCTTCCTCTCCAAGCCGGCCTCCGGATTCCCACAGACCCTCAGGCAAACGCGGTGGGGAGGACATACGGGGAGGCTACCCACCCCCAAAAGGGCACTCTTTCCAGAAGGTCACATGACATACTTGAGGAGGATAACACAGTGACTTTTCTCACAAGCCCCTGGACCCCACGGAAACCCCAAACGCTCTCAGTCAACACTAACAGGTGACGCTGGTCCCAGGGGAACCGCAGGAAGCACGGTCCCAGGGAAGGTGCAGTGAGCAGGACTGGGGCGGGGGGGGGGGCACTACGTCCAGGGGGATGTGGGAGGTTTCGGCAGATGCGTGTGGGGTCTGCCATCTGTGAGCACGGGGGCAGGACCCAGTCTGCCCCACGTAGCTGCGTCCTGGGCTGCTGCACGCCGGCACAGCGGGGAGGGACCCCAGGGGCCGCCAGGCGAGCGAGGGTCAGCCCCAGCCCCACGCGAGGAGGCCCAGGCGCCGATCGACAACCCACCCACACGTCTGTTCTGTCCTAGCGTACTCAGAGGTGGGGGCTGCGCAGGGTGGGCCGAAGGGGTGTGTGGCTGGCACCCTGATACGTGCATCACACGCCCCCGAAAATAACAGAGCGGACGAGTGGGGTGGTCAGTGTCCACTGTCCGCCCCAGGCTGAGGAGCCAGGCCCTGCCGTCTACTGAAGGAAGACAGCCCAGTAGCTGGACCCTGGCCAGAACGGGGTCCACGGGGTGAGGGCAGAGGCCCCTACACCCTCCCCTCAGCTCTCCCTGCAACAGTTATGAACCCCCAGGAGCAGAGGGCTCTCCTCAGGACTGTCCTTGCATCTAAGGGGGCTGCTCCTACCAGGAAAGGGCAGAGGAGATGACAGAAGGGGGGAGGGGGCCCTGGGAGCCCACCCCGCGCAGCCCGCCCCCCATGCCCCGCACGTTAATAGTGGAATATACCAGTTCTGTACAGAGATAGCTGCTTACATCCTCCACGTCTTCTTTGGGCTCACGGCGGGCAGTGACGGCCTCGGACTTCACTCTGCAGGACGAGGAGGGAATCATGGCAGGGGTGGAGCCCCACAGGCGCCAGGCCCCTGAGCACTCCTGCTAATGCCCTGGGGGACCAGTGGCCCGCTGCCCCGCACGCACACGCCGAGGCCCAGACGTGTGTCCTGGCTGCCCCAGCAGAGGCCCAGGGCTTTGGGAACGGGAATGGGAAGGCAGAGCCAGCTGCACAGATGGCTAGCCAGCCCGATGCAGGTCTGCCACCCCCATGGGCCCACCTCCCACCCTCCCGTCACACCTCCCATTTCCTGGAGCCACAGGCACCCCCGGGGGTGGGGGCATCAGGCTGGAAGAGAAAGGACACCAAGAAGTGCAAAGCACTGGGAAGGGGTCCCCAGAGCTTTCTGGGGTTCCTCCCCGCCCTCCTTCTGAACAAACCTATGACGGTTGCCAGAGACAGGACACCTGTGCCCTCTGAGGGAGAAGAGAGGGCAGGTGGACGGTACAGGAGCTGGGACTGGGGGCGGCTCCAATGTGAGCTGCAACTGAGGGAGGAGGGGCAAGCTGCCCTGTGAGCACACTGGGGGAGTGCCTCCTCGAGAGCCCTCCAAAGGGAACCCAGAAAGGAGGGACTTGGAGTGGGGAGGGTCTGGCCCCCTTCTAGGAGCCCACCTCCTCCCAGGAGCCCAGCCCCAGGCCTGGGCTCACCTCCTCAGCTCCTCCTCCAGGTCCTTGATGCGGCCCTCCAGCCTGAGTTTGGCCTGCCTGGCGGCTTCCAAGTCCCCCCTGAGCACCTCCTGCTCCCCGGACAGCTGGTCCACCTTGGCAATGAGGTCATTCTTCACCACATTCAGCGCATTTCTTTGAGAAGGCAGAAGGTCGAGAACTCTGTGTGGACTGCTATGCACATGGTTGATGGGGGCTCAAGGGGCCCACCAGCTCGTGGGGGTCTTAGAGGGGACCTCAAGGTGCAGAATGCGGGGAAAGGTGGTGACCCTGGAGTGGCAAGCTGGGCCATGTGGGTCTGGGCCCTCCCCGGGGTTGTTACAGGGAGGCCCCGGCCCTGGGGGTGGGCTATCTCAGCAACCCCCATGCCGGAGAACAGCATTCCTTTTTTTTTTTTTTTTTTCCAGACAGGGAGAGAGGAAAGGCAGGGGAGAGAGGGAGAGAGAGAATCCCAAGCAAAATCTATCCCCAGTGCAGAGCCCAACGTGGGGCTGGATCCCACGACCCTGAGATCACGACCTGAGCCGAAATCAAGAGTGGGAGGCCTAGCCAACGGAGCCCCCAGGCACCCCTGGAGAAGAGCATTCTTACTTGGTTTCCAGAAGCTGTGAGTTCTCCAGCAGCAGATTCCCCACTTCCTTGCCCATTCCTGAAACGAAGGCACCGAGATATTACCTGTGCTGGCGAAGCCAGCCCCGCTGGTCCTCAGGTGGGCTCTCAGCCAGCAGCGCCATCAGGGACAGAGTCCCAGAACAGCCTCTGGTCAGCACTGGCTGGATGGGTGCGACGGCCCCAGGGCTGACCTCTCACTCTATCCATGTGAGGTCTGTGTACCAGCAGGGCTCAGCTGGGACCAGCCTGAGCTAACCCGGGTGGCCTCTGTGGCCACCTCAATCTCTGTCCCCTCTCGGCATCACCCCCCACCGCACATCCCCCAGCCCCATGGTTTCCAAGTCCTTCATAAGGCAGCCCCTTTTCAGAGCTGTCCCCAGGAGAACGGCAGTTGGAACCGTGGTGGTGGGGACAGAGAAAACAGCGCAGGACGGCAGAGAGCCCCTGGCCAAGGAGATGGGACAGTCCCACACTCCATCGGGGTCAGCGGCAGGGAGGGAGGGAGCGGAAGTGAGGAAAGCGCTCCCTGGGGCTGGTGCCCAGAGGGGTCCAGCCAGCTCCTCTAAACCAAGCCCCAAAGTGGACCCCACTGACTAAGTTCTCTGCAGGCATGTCACAAAAACTCTGAAATACTGACGTTCAGCCGTTAGGACAGACAGCCCGAGAAGCCCAGGGTCTGTTCCTCCTAGTCACTCGGCCCTGGTCTACGGTAATCGTGAGACAAGGCCCACACATGGTGTGTACTCGGCGTGGGTTCTGACCGCTGTCTCCACTCCCGCCCCCTCAGCCTGTCAAAGGTCTGCTCTGAGGGAGGACGATGGGGACTCGGGAGGGACTCGAGCCCCACCCCCACCCCGGGAGCTAGGAGCCTGCAGAGCCAGTGGCCCCTGCTGACCCCACCGCCGCCCCCACCATGCAGAGCAAAGCGGACGGCTCACGAAGCACAAGGAAGGTGTGAGGCACACAGAGGAAGGCAGGAACGGGAGAAACACAAACTGAAAGGGGGCCTTGGCCTTACCAAAGAAATCATGGCGCACTAGGAGAGCCGTCCCAGTCCCACAGGAGCCGGGCGACCAGGGCGGCAGGGAGAGGGAAGGAAGGGAGAAAAAACAAGCGCATTAAGCCTGTGTGAGCAGCAGGGGGCGGTACGTTAGGGCTACTTGTCTTTGGGTTCGGGGTGCACGCTGGAGAAGGACGGGAGGGGCGGGAGATAGACGGAACCAGCTCCTCCTTCTGGAAGGTGTATGCTTGGGGCTGCACGGAAGACCACCAGGCCAAGAGCACCTGGTGCTGAGGTAGAGGGTCGGGCAATGCACCGGACGTCTCACACTGAAGCCCAGCGCTGGGAGGGGTGGGGGTTAGGGGTGCAATCTCTGCAACTGGGGGAGAGTGGCGCCCGGGGATCCGGCGTGCCTTTGAGCATGCTGGGTGGGTGCACGTGGGTGGGCTGGGGGGCACAGGGTCTCCCGCTGGGAAGAAAGCGAGAAAGCAGGAGCTGCAACCTCTGGCACGTGGGAAGAGGACACCCTACTTCCGGGGTGCACCCAACAGAAGGGAGACGCCCCAGAACTGGGACTGCAGTCCCATCCAGTCAAACTGTCCTACGCATCTGATGGCTCCGCAGAACCTTAAGAAATGGCTCTGGGGGACTGTCGGCCTCTGAAAGGACGGGCCGAGGGCACAGCAGCTCTCCCTCAGGTGTTAAGGCCATTGTCAGTGGGCTAGGAGAGCAAGCCAAAGTAAGCTCCCGAGCGGCAGGAAGCTGGCGAGCAGAAGCACGTGTGCCTTAGTGGCCTGGAAAGGAACCAGGAGGGGACAGGCTGCACAGCCAGCGGTGACTGGACAGCAGCAGGGGTGTCCCAAGGATGCTGCCCCACTCCAGCTGGACACCACCGTGGTGGGGTGCAAACAGAGGGGAGAGATACGCACCTGAGAACTCCCCTGGGGCCGTGTCCAGCGAAGCACAGAGAGACGGGGGGAAAGGAAGCGACAAAAGTCAGTTGGTGACTGGAACCAACAAAATAAAGAGATTAAAAAAAAAGCAACATAGAGCAGCCATCTCTGTTGAAAGGCATGAAGGAAAACAAGCAGATGTCACTGGGCCCGTGCATGACAAATCCCACTGGGGACGGCAACCCTAAGGAAGACAGAGACCCAGAGCGTTGGGCCCCACACCTGCTCCGCCCTCAGGAGGGTGAGGCCTCTGCACCTGACACCTGTGAAGGTGAGAGCGTGCACGTGTGCAGTGTGTGTGTGCACCTGTGTGGTGTGCGTGAGGTCCGTGTGTGCACTCATGTGCGTGGGGTATGTGTATGTGCACATGTGGGCGGTGCAGTGCATGGGTGTGTGTGCATGTGTGGGATACGTGTGTGGTGTGAACACGTGTGTGTGCGTGCATGTGCATCCATGAGGTACATGTGTGCATGCACGTGTGGGTTATGTGTGTGCACATGGGTACATGTGTGCGTGTGCACGTGTGTGGTACGTGTGTGCGTGTGCACGTGTGTGGTACATGTGTGCGCATGTGCACGTGTGCGGTACGTGTGCACGTGCATGATACGTGTGCGGGTGCATGTGCACGTGTGTGGTACGTGTGTGCGTGCGTGTGCACGTGTGTGGTACATGTGCGTGCATGTGCACGTGTGTGGCACGTGTGCGCATGTGCACGTGTGTGATACGTGTGTGCGTGCGTGTGCACGTGTGTGGTGTGTGCGCGCATGTGCACGTGTGTGTGGTGTGTAAGGTACATGTGTGCGCATGCATCTGTGTGTGTAGGAGATGGGCACGTGCACGGTGTGTGTGTGTGTGTGCATGTGTGTGGGGTAGGGTGCCCAGGGCGTCCAGACTCAAGATGCGCCCTACCCCCAGGGTGCGTGAGCTCGGCCTCACAGGCCCCAAGCCAGCTCGGGTCTTTAGGGAAGGGCGCAGCCTCAGGTGAAGACCAGCCAAAGACGAAAGGGAGCAAGGGGGGACAAGGAGGGCAGGCAGCAGGGGCGGCAGGCGTGTGGGGCTGGCAGTGCCTTCCTCACTGGGGTCCAAACTCCTCTTTGCTGCCCAGCTAGAGATGGGCTGCAACACTAGCGTTCTATGGGGTCGTTTCCCGCAGAAGGGAACAGTATAAATTCACCTGACTTACACGCCAAAGTACAGAGTTTGCTGTCGGAATTTAAGTAAGAAACAGGCGCCCCGGTTCAGGGGTGGATACACCCTCTGTCCTCACTCCTTCCCAGGGCGGCCACCGTCAACAGCTGGTATTTTCGGAACTCCTTATGGATAAACACCAGCATTTAAAGAACAAAATCACGACCGTGCTGGCCATCGTCCTGTGCGAGGTGCTTCGCCCCCCCACCCCCGGACCCCGTGTCGCGGGAGCTCTGTTCCGGAGATCATCAGAGCTTGCCTCCTGCAGCTCCCCGTCCGCTGCTCACCGGGTGTGCGGCGCTTCCCCAGACAGGCAGGCCCGCCCGCCCACCCTGCGTGTGAACAGGGGTCCCTGCCTGAGACCCTGTCCTCGCAGGGCCACGGCTGCACGCTGCTGGCTGCTGGTCCAGCTGCACCACCGCCACCTCCTGGCCGTGGGGTGCGGCAACACCGGCTTTGTGTTTGTGGATCTTTGAGGAGTTAAACTCCGTGTTCCCCTTCCAGTTCTGGATTGTTTTTGAAGTTGAGCGTGCTTTGCTTTATCTGTAGTACCACCTGTGAATCTCCTATCCTACCCTCGCCCTGTTCTATTGTTCTATCGGACTCCACTGGTGTTTGTGCTGCAGAACACACCAGGGAAACAACATTATCTTTCTCACGTTGCGTGCCTCGCACGGGTCAGTATTTTTCTCTATGGCCCTGGCCCAGGTCACGCAGGGGGCACCAGATCAGGGACGTATCTCCACCACTCTTCCAGCTCCACGGTCCTTGCATTTCTATGTTCAGGTCTTCAATCCAACTAGAAGTCGTTTGTGCACGGCCGGAGGTGGGGACCAGACTTCATTTTCCACCAGGAGGTTACTCCACAAATTCACTGTATTCCCAGTGGCTTGAAGTGCTGTGTCTGTCCTACCCGAGTCCCCGCATGGCTCTGGCTCTCACCAGGAACTCGTGGGGCCACAGTCATGTCACTGCCCTGGCTTGGCCTTCACGGATCACACCTTCATAAATGCTTTCATGCCGGGAACATGCGGCAGCCCTGCAACCTTGTTCTTTCTCAGAAATTTCTGGGCTGCTCTCACACGTTTACTATTCTGGGTGAACCTGATAATCCGTTCATAAAGTGAATTTACATCGGAACCACAGGCCGCTCTGAGTCACAGAGAGGCTCACGGAGCTCAGCCTGCAGGTCTCGGTTTTTGAGGCCTCTTTTCTGCTCTTCAGTCGTGTTTCCTAATTCTGTTCACATAGGTTTGTCTCTTTCTCAAGGTTATTTCTACACACGTTCTAGGTCTGGCTGCCACATGGGTGGGGCCTGTGACGTGGGCACAGCGCAGCAGAGAACGCATGTCCGGCTGGCCTGTGCAGCCCTTCGGATTCTCAGTCCAGTCGCCTGGCTCCTCTTCAGTTCCCTCGTTTGTGAAGGGGGCATACAATCCCCCCAGCATGGGCTTGCCGGAGCTGCCTGCTAGACCCCAGCACATGCGGAGTGGTCACCAAGCATGAATTCCCCCACTGCCCAGTTATGCCAGCTCCGAGAGGCACACCATCACAGCGTGGCGCCTCTGGGACTGGACGTGGTCTCACACTCGATGGCTCACCCTCCTTCAACTGGCAGCAAGGCCTTGCTTTCTTGGAGATTTCTCCAATAATGGTGTGTCTGGCAATCGGTGGCGGGAGTTCACTGAAACATAAGGAGACCTGCCTCTCCAGGGTCTTCTTCCTTCCTTCCTGCTATAGGAATTCACCATCCAAATGCCAACAGGCGCAGGGAGCAGCTGGTGCAGACTTGTGGAGCGCTGGAGGGTGTCGCCCTCAGCCGAGCCAATGGCACCACTCTGTCATGGCGAAAACAGCCACAGAATGGAGATTGCCAAGCCCCCCACCGGCCCCAGGCTTCTCCGTGCAGCAGCCCCACTGGGAACATGGGGTCAGGTGCATAGCTCTTCGATGGGTGTCTTCAGAAAGACACACGGTGACGGGGGACGAGAACTGCCATCCTGATGCTTACCCCGGCTGAGCCAGATGATGGGGATGGCCCCATTGGCGAGGGGACTGCAGCTGAGCCCATCTCCTTCTTCCACCTTGCAGGTGAAGGGTGGGCTCCTCTGCTTGGCGCCCCCTCAGTGGAGCGCCGCAGCACTCGATCCCTTCTGAGCTCCTCAGGGCCTGCCAGCCTGGCAGGCGGCCACCATACCTGAGGTTCTAGGAGGCTCCTTTGCTCCCAAGAAGGGGGGCTCATTCCAGCCAGAATGAAGTGGTGCCCAAGGTGGCCCCGGCACGCAGGGAACTGCAGCGGATGTGCTGAGCGCATAGGGACTCGCACCCTGGCACCCGATGACAGAAGGATTCTGATCTCCACTTCTTGGAACAAAGACCCAGCAGATGCACAGGTTAGGTCTTCTCGTGAGAAGGTCACGTCAGGCACTCTCTGTTCTAGGGAAGTGACCCCAGGACATTCAGCAGACTTCCCTTCCCTCCAGGAACCGTCCTCCATCTGTCTGGGAGTCATGACTCCTTTTCTGATTTGGTCAACGTGGCCTGCAGGTCAAGCTCACAGGCGTATGCTGCTGGTTGTCCACTCTTTCCTCCCATCACTGCTGATGGAGATTCTCTATGAAAGTGGCATCTGGAGCTATGCCAGACACGCCCCGCAGCCCTGAAGATGGGAGGCAGGGGGCAGCCCCATGGCCTGGAGCAGCCAGGTGAGGCGAGAGACTGTGGCCAATGGGATGGACCGACAGGTCGATCGGGCAGGCAGCCCTGAGTCACCGGGCGGTGAGGCTGTCCAGCTCTGAATCCTGCAGAACCATGTGAGGCGCCAGCAGGGTAGCAGAAACATCAGCCACCGTGGCCACGAGCGGAAATGACCCACGTGGCCATCTGTGGACGGATGGATACGTGAGGTGCAGCCTATCCACGTAACGCAACAGCACTTGGCTGTAAGAAGGACTGCGAGTCTGACACCTACCACGACATGCAGAACCTCAAAGGTGTCACGCTAACGCCACGAGGCCACGTGCCATGTGGAGAAGGACCACTGGTATGAAACGCCCCGAGGGGGCCAACGTGCAGAAGAGGAAGCAGACGAGCGGCCGCCAGGGGCTGGGGAGGAGGGACAGGGCTGCCCACGGGCACGGGTCTCCTCTGCGGGTGAACGTTCGAACCCGACCATGCTCACGACTCTGAATTTGCTCAAAGACACGGGACCGTGCACTTCGGGCAGGTGAACCGGACGGCATATTCCAGCCCCACAGAGCCGTGACGAGAGGCAGAGTGGGGGTCCGTCGGGGCTGCTGCTCTAGGTCGGACTCTCTGCTTCATCCCGCCCTCCCTGACCTCGTTTCTTCCTGTGTAACACGGGCACAGCAGTGGGACCCCGGGTGACCGGCAGCCGTGCACGTCCAATGCTGGCGAGACTCTTTGCATGACTATGTTGAGGGGTGGAATCTTGTCGTGAGATGGGACTGGCCACAGTGCAAGGTCCGGTGGGCTCCTGCTCTGCCCCCTCCCCGACATGCTGTTTCCCGCCCCTGAATACACCGCCGGGCGCCTCTAGTGGCCCGTGGCCAGGTAGAGGCGTGTGAGGTTGGGCCTGCAGACCCTGCCACGGGGACACAAGCTGCTGGGTGCCTATGTGTTTTCCTAGGGAGAAGGCCGTAATCTCTTATCGAATTCCCAAATGCTCGGGAGTGCATGGTGGCCTGCTGGGCAGTGTCCTCTCGCCCGCACAGGCTCCAAGGTGGGCTCTGGCAGAACGCTGCTCCTTCGTGGACACACACGGAGTGCACGGCTACCCGCTATAGACCCATCCTGGCATGTGAACCCTGCTGAGGCATGGTCCTTCCCATGCCCATCCCAGCCCGGCGGGTCCAGTGCCTGCAGGCCGGGCCCCTGCAGCTGTGAGCACAAACCCTGGCACAGCCCCATCTGGGAAAGGAGAGTGCGGCTGCCCTCAGGGGCCCACACCTTTACCTTGAGGCTCCCACTCGAGAAATCTATCCTAAAGGAATCTTCAGGCGGTGGGCACAGACTTCTGCCACCGTATCTGTGACACCCGTGTCCAGACAGCAAAACTCAGGACCAAGAGAGCGGAGGAATTTATGGTCCCGTGAAGGGAAATGTGTGGAGGAATATCAGTGGTTCAGGGAAACGGTGACATCGCCCACAAAAGGGAGGACGACGTGACTGACACCCACACCCCACATACCATCGGTGCTGTGGTGCTTGAGAAGGGGCGCCAACGTGTTAAAACATCACGGCGTGGGCAGGGCTCATGTGGTGTCTACCCTCTTCTTGTTATTTGAATATTATTAAAAGCATGCATTGCTTTCCCAAAAATAAAAATTAGAACGTATATAGGATTATTTGAACCCTATAAAGGAGAGTAGCGGGATGTCACGGTATTAAAAGTGATTTCCTGTAACTTTTTTCTGAATGTTAATAGTTTCTGTTTATTTTTAAACATTTGCTTTTACAACACTTATGAAAAAAACCCCATTAGGAGCGCACACTGCCAAAGGCAGGCCTCCTGCTCTTGGTCCTGGTCTCACCACTGCGGGCCAACGTCCCTCATTACACTGAGCTGCGCGCTCAAACGTCAGCGAGAAGGTAAACTTCACACTATGTATATGTTGCCACAATTTAAACACTGGCTGAAAAAACTTCCATTTCAGGCACAGGACGCTGCTGGTGCTGACAGTGCAGGAACTGCGCTCCTGGGAGGCCCCCACGCCCCAAGAAAGACAGGGGACCCGACAACGGCCCCAAAGCAAGAGAGTGAGAGTACGCCCGACGGAAAACACCTGTTGGCGCCCTTCCCTCGTGGCTCAGGCCTGGCCCCGTCTGTCACTGGAAGCCCAGCCGAGCCACCCAAGATGGTGCCGGTCACCAGTGTTAATCAGAGAAGAGGGACAACAGCAGGAAGGCTAGCAGTAAAAACTCTTGGATGCGAGGCAGCTCCATCTCCTCGGGCAGTGGGTGGCCACATCCGGGCCACAGCGCCTGCAGGCACCTCCCCTCACTGAGGGAGTGGCCCTGGCTCCAGCCGCTGCTCCCGCCTGAGCCATGAAAAATGGGGAGCAGCCTTCCCCGTGAGCTACCTCCATGGACATAGTGTGAGGACTGGACAAAGCAGAACATCTGCTCCCCTGGCAACACAGCCACCTTCTGCTCCAGAGCTGACCTCGCTGGGAGGAAGGGACTGAGTGCAGCTCCAAGGGCCTGGAGCCCCTGTCCTGCAGCTGGTCTTCAGACACAAGGTCATAGGGCAGGGGGTGGGGGTTGAATGCCATGGACGTTCGCCAATCTCTTGCCTGAAGTGCCGAGGGCTGCAGCCTGGCCTTGGCGTTCCGCCAGCAGACACCTGGCACACCTGATGCCCATCCCAGGACGGGAAGGACCCAGAGTGAGTCCACACAGGGGACTGTCTCTGCACCTGTTTCCGACCCAGGTGCAGGGACTTCTAGGGGTGACCACGGGCTTGCGGATGGGCATTTTCTTTGAGGAGCAGAATTGCTAGAAAATGCACTGCCTAGGCCGAGCGCTCAAAGGCATGGTTCTATTTTCAGACGGATAGAAGGTTCTAAAATTAGAAAGGAACAGAGCTCTGTGAGCACCCTGCAACCTGCTGAACTTTATGCTCTACGCCGTACGGTTTACGATATGTGAAGTACGTCCTGATAAAACTGTAAGAAGAAGTTCCCGGCTTGCAGCTAACAGGGACTTTTCTTTCGTTACAAACAAAACCAACAAAAGCCAGCCCGAGGCCCCGGGGTTCCAGGGGTGGCTTGAGTTTACCTAGCAGGTCGGCTCCTTCATCCACGTCCCCGATGACCTCTGACCCTGCAGTCGACAGCTCGTGGTACAGGGAGTCAGTGTTGATGCCAAAAGCCTTGTTCACGATCCCCTGGGTTGGGCTGTGAGGACATGAAGCCGGGGGAGCTCAGGGTGAGTGGGCAGCATTCCTGGGCTGCGGGCGGGGGCCCTCCAACACTGCCCGTGAGCCGCTCAGCGCCAATGCTGCTTGTGCAGCGCTACAGGGGACGTCATCGCCGAAGGCACCAACGCCCACGGTGACCACCGAGCCCACCAGGACCCCAGACTCAATGAGTACCTGTTGCCCGTGCGATCAAGACGGGGTTCCCGACCCATGTCCAGCTCTGGGGTGGAATCAATAATGTCTTGAACATCAGACCACTCATCACTGCTGCCCATGCCTGGGGGGACACACAAGAACCCCAGGGTTAGGGGGGACACCCACCCTCTGGCCCCATGTCTGGAGACCCTGCACTAGACCACCACCAGCCAGGGGCTGTCAGGAAAGGGCTCCTCCCTGGCCGGTGGCCAGCTGGGGCCCATCCCCCAGAACCATGGCTCTTTTTCATGACCTTCGATGACCAGACCAAATGTCCTGCTTCTCCTCCATCCCTTCCACTACTGAGCGCTTCTGCGGGATGACCGGGATGCACTGCCAGAAGCCAAGTGTGTCCCCCAAATCCACATGTTGAAGCCGTAACCCCAGGGCCCCAGCACGTGACTACATTTGCAGATGGGGCCTTTAAAGAGGTGAAGGTAAAATAAGGCCACAGGGGCGGGCCCTGACCCCACCTGACTGTGTCCTCCTAAGAGAAGGGCTGAGGACACAGGGAGAGGCGGCCGTCTGCATGCCCATGCCAGGACTGCGAGAGAGCAAATGTCTGTACCTTAAACCACGGGCTCTGTGATGTTTGTTACTGGGGCCTGAGCCGGCTCATACATCTGCCGGAACTAAGATCCGTATTTGGAAGGGAAACCTGGGGGGGGGGACAAGGCAGGGACAGGGGGCAGGGACAGTGGGGTACGGAACCAGAGGGGCAGGGGATGGGGACCGCAGGGGAGGAGCGGTGGGGGGGTGCAGAGCAGCAGGGGCAGGGGGGCGGGACAAGGGGCAGGGACACCAGGTGCGGGGCAGCAGGGGGCAGGGGGCAAGGGCAGCAAGGGGGGATGAGGGGAGGTGGCAGGCAGGGACAGCAGGGGAGGTGCCTGAGCTGCTCAGCCTCCTCCCTGCACAGCCCCGGAGCCCACGGCCGCCGCGGCACCTATGCTGACGTTCCGCATCTCCTGCGTGACCTGGACCTCCATGTTGCGGCTGTTGCGCTTCTCCCGTGCCCGCTTGCTGCTCTTCGTGCCGGCGCTGTAGTCCCCCAGGGGCTGCAGGCTCTCGTTGAGCGGTGTGACCGCGGCCGAGGGCACGGAGGACGTGGGCGTGTTGGACTTGGTGCCCGTGGTGCTGGGTGTGGCAGCCGCCGAAGACTGGCCTGACTCGGACATCTCATCCTGTGGACACTAGGGCCAAACACAGGGAAGGGAGAAGCTCGCCACAAGGGTCGGCGTGTCCCCGAGGCTCCCGGTGACGCACACCGTTCAGGGTCAGCAGGAGTCTCGGCCACCTCCGCGAGGCCCCCTTGCTCGGCTCCTCTGGCCGCGGAAAACAGCACCCTAAGCCGGGACTGGAGGGTACAGGAGGACCCCTGCTCTCCTGTCCACTCATCTGGCCTGGTCCCTGGGTTCACCCAGACGCTGCCTCCAGCTTTCCGGAGGCTGCCGCCGCCTTATCTAAAGGGCTTGGTTTGGGGCTGTTAGCTTGTGCGCTCCCCAGAACAGCCCGCTGGTGCCGCGTGTGATGGATATGAAGCTACACGAACATGGCAAGCAACCCTTTGCAGCCAGGGCGTGGTCAGAAACAATTTGTGGCCCAGGGTGGGGCAGATGGCTCTAAGTGGGGACCAGGGAGGAGGCCGAGTGTGCCTTCTGACCAAGCCATCCGGCCATGGCCCACTGCTCCCGTCTCCTGCTTCCCACACTGGGTCCAGTCTGGGCCTGGGAAGGGGTGAGGAGCTCCCAAACACGGAGACACCAGGGACTGTGGAATTCTTCACCGCCATGGCTCAACTGGACCTCAAAGTCTGCCCTACACATCTACATATATGCAGTCAAACTGGAATCCCACTTCCAGAGAACGGGTCATCCTCAAAACATGCCGAGAGAGACCAGACTATTAAAAACTGCGATCGGCTGTTGACCTTAAGAATCTCCCTGGAGGGGCACCGGGCTGGCTCCTACGGTGGAGCGTGCGACTCTTGATCTCGGGCTCGTGAGTTCGAGCCCCGCGCTGGGTGTGGAAATTACTTAAAAAAAAAAAAAAGTCTTTAAAAAAACAAAACAAAACAAAAAACCCCAAAAAGCAGAATTTTGCTGGAGAGAATACACTCCACGTAAGCACCGCACAGGAAACAAAGGCACTCTTCTCCCACAGTCCTTCCTCGTGAAACCATCGGACAGTGTCTGTGAAGTGGACCACTCGTCCGCTAACACTGACGCCCTGGACTCACCCCGACTCAGTCCTCAGTGGGGGGCACCCCCACACCCCCGTGCCCCTCTTGGGGTGTGGAGAAGGGGCATGGCTTCAGGAGGGGCTGCAGCTGCTGGTGCACCCCCCAGTGACCGACGGCACTGGGTCACGTGGTTTCCACAGAAGGGGCGCTTCGGGGAGCTCTTTCTCGCAGGGGAGGAGCTGACGGTAGGGGCGTCCGGCCCTCTCCGTAGAGCTAGATGCACACTGGGGCCAACCTACACCTGCCTTCCCCTGGGAAGGGCTGACTGGGCTCCCGTGGCTGCCTCCAGGGGCCCGGGAGGCAGAGCTGGCTGGGATTCCCTCACCTGCCTTTTCCTGACCCCTGTGGTCAGCATCAGGCCAGGGCCTGGGCCGGTGATGTCTGGCTTCACCTAACGGCTCGCTCACACTTCCCTACCAGGATTCTCACTATTCCACAACCAGGCCCGCCATGTCCCCAGGGGATGCTTGGCGATGTCAGGGAGCATTTGTAGCTGTCACGACTGGGGATGGGTAGGCACTCCTGGCGTCCAGTGGGTGGAGGCGGGGAGTGTCCGCTCACTTTCCTGCAGGCCCCAGGACGGCCCCCACAGCCGAGAACAACCGGCCCAGATCACTGATGTGCCGAGAAGGTATGCCCCACGAGACAGCCTGTGCCTCTCTCCCTAGAAACACCCGGTAAAAGCATTTTTTATTTGGGTTCTACAGCTTAAGGCCACTTTGAGAAGGGAAAGTCCTTTCCCGAGAGCCTCTGTGATGGAGCTGCCGCAATGGTCTGCCTGCCCCACAGGCCAGAGGCTCCCAGGCATCCCACAGGCAAGGGGATGCCTCTGTTGCCACCCGGCCCCAGGCCAGCACGCGAGGAGAGATGTCCGCAGGAGACCAGAGGCACGGGGAAGTGTGGCGAGGGCTGAGGGAGGCCAAGGACGTGAGTCCACGCCTCTCAGAACCACACGTTTTCTGGACCACCTTCCTTAAGGCCACGGTTCCCAGCCTGTCTGTGCCTGGCAAACTCAGGTCTGCGGGTTCTCAGCGGGCCTCCTTGATCCCAGAAGTCACCGAGGGGAACCGTGTGGCCAGGTCTCCCCCAGTCCCTGGCTCTCCCTGACCCTACAGGCCGCCACCTACCCGAGGGACGCTCCCCTGGCCACCACTTACCTAGCGGCAAACCTCTCAACCTCCCAAACACCAACGTGTGGCAGTGACCTCCAAATGCAAAGAACCCAAACTCCTAGCGGCCATTCCTCACCATGAGTAGCCACAACTGTTGGGTTAAAACACTGAAAATACAGCACATAAAAACAAAAAACAAAACAAAAAACAACAAACAAAAATTAAGAAATTAGAAAGACCTTAAAACCTAGAGCATGAAATAAAAAGAACTTAAACGTAATTTACAAAATCAAATCAAACACACCTACAAACTGAAACATAAAACACTGGGATGAAAAGCAAGACCACTTCAGACGACGCGGCAGCAGAAAGAAGAGACGTGGGCAGAGAGCTGGATCGCAGGCGGGCAGGAGGCAGACTCTGAGCCCCCAGCCTCCACGGCCCCTGTGGCTTCTCTGGGCACGTGAGGCGGAGCCCCAGCCACGGGAGGCCCACCCCAGCCCGCACCCAGACAGGGTGGCCCATAACGGGGGCGTGGCGAGCGCCTGGGTCAGAGGTGGCAGAGACACGCTCACTGTCTGGAACAAAAGCTGAAGCGAGTGGGGTCCCTTTCTGACAGGGTGGGCGGCTAGCAGCCACCTCCCGCAGGCAGGCTGGACACCTGGGGCGGAGGGGTAGTCAGCCACAAGCTGCAGCAGGAAGAACCTCCGGCAGAAGTCCAGGCCCCGCGAGGCCCGGGTGCTTTGCCTTCCGCAGGCCACCGCCCCCGGGCTCTGCGGGAAGTACCCCAGGCGTGGAGGTGCCTCCTCTAGCCCTGCGGGCGGCATCCTTACCTGGCGATGTGGCCACAGCCTGCGTGCCGAAGGCAGGGCTAAGCTTACAGACCAACACTGGCCGCAAGTGACCAGGGGCCCTGAGCGAGCGGCGGGACAGGGCAAGTCCCTGCCCCTGGGTTTTTCGGGGCGGCACATTCCCCGGTTAGCTGCGCCACCTCCCCAAACCCAGAGACCCAGCAGTCGCTAGCACGACAGGCAGGTAGCAGCAGTCTAGAGAAGAGACGCGGCTGCTCACCCTACCCTCTCCCGGGGCAGCGCAAACCTCACGCACCAGGAGACGTTCTGGCCTGGAGCCCGGTGTGGCCTCAGGGCTGGTCCTCTGGAGCGGGTCTGGGGCACAGACGTGCTCGTGCCCCGGAACAAAGGCTCAGCTCAGCCCAAACAGGCGGGTGCGCCCTGGCTGCAGAGGCCCCGTCTGAGGCCCATGCCTCCCAACCTGGTGCTTTCCTAGGGGGCCGGTGCACCTCCGTGTGCGGCCCACTACCCCGGGCTGGGGGGGGGGGAAGCTGCAAAGGGTTATACACAAAGATGCTTCCTGAATGAGCATGGGTGACAGGGAGGGGCCCTCACTCCACGGCACGGCTACAAAACCTGGTAGCTGGAGCTGAACTGCGGCTGGCCGAGGTCATTCAGGTGCCAGTGGTCCCCCGCAGGCACGAGCTTGCCCCCCATCTGTGCACGTACCATGCCGTCGGCCAGGGGGAAGACATTCAGAGAGGTGGGGCGCTCCTTCCTGCTGAAATGTGACAGAGAGAGGAAGGGAGCGCACGTTAGACGGGGCTCACGGCTCGAGAACTGGAGGCTCTCTGGACGCACGGGGGCCCTGCAGACCGAGCTGCTCTGGGGGAGGGCCAGGTGTGCGGGGCAGGGCCTGAGCTCTGGGGCAGCCCGGCCTGCACGGGGGCCACCTGTGCCCTGAGCTATGGCTCCCGTGTTTGGGGGCACCTCAGCTGCTCTGCAGGCCTAGGGGACCCTTCCCCTTTAGTCTGCTGAGACTCGTCTTTGGTTAGTGTGATTTTGCAGACAGCTGCTCTGTAGACTAGGAAGTCCCCGGCAGTGCCTGCAGCAGGCCTCTTGGCATCTTGGCCGGCACAGAGCGCTCCTGAGTGGCGCCATTTACCATGACGGTCTTTCCTACCAGGAGTCCAGAACGGCCTCCTGGTGGCCGTTGGCCTGGCTTGGGTCTCCTGGGTCCAGGCAGAAGGAATCAACCCTTCCGCTCGGTTCTTTGTTCCCTGCCCCCACCCGACTCCTTCACTGCTCCTTCGTGAGCTCTCCTGGGCGGAAGACGGCGGCCTGGATGTACAGTGTAAAGAGAGGCTCCATCCTTCTGTTGGCGTCGTGTCCCCTACACCCCACGGGGGCCCCTTTCTCCTGCTCCGTGCAGTTCTTCCCGGCCGTCAGGGCGCACGGACCCCAGAGGGGAGTTCTTTCAAAGACGCGCCAGGAGACTGGGAATGGCAGGTCGCCTGCAGTCAGGATGGAGCCCGAAGCTGCTTCTTGGGCTCAGTCCCTGAGGAGACGCTCCACTGGGGGCTTCTGACTGGACGCCAGGTGGTACGCAGCCAGGCCGGCTCCCTGTACTGCCCCGGGGCGGACACGGTGTGCCCCGGAGATGGTGGTCCACCCGATAGCCCATGCTGCTCCGAACCTCAGAGCCCCGCACACAGAGCTCAGCCCCAGGGACCATGGTGCGAGGAATGGCGACGCTTCCTCAGGATTCCCGAACAGCCAGGTCCCAAGGCTGGGCTGCTCTGGAGAGAGAGGGCGGGCGGCTTCCTATGCTGCTTGCGGAGCAGAGCTGCCACGAACCGTGAGAACCTTCTACAGCCGGGCAGGCAGCGTCATGAAACATGACCCTGGGAAGTGGGGGCTCTCTGGCTGGGTCCCCATGTGGTTCTAGGGGCCAGCCGGGGCTGGGACGAAAGAGGAGGAAAGCAAAGAGTCAAGTTGGAGTCCTGCTTCGTTGCGGCCGAGGCTGGCTGATACGTCCTGTCTAGCAAGATGCTGCCTGCCGCAGAGCTGGGACCGGGCCGTGCTGTCCTGGGAGCTGGTCTGTGACAGGGACAGAACCACAGGAACAGCGGGCTCCCAAGGGGCTGGAGCTGCCAGCACCCCCGCACGTCAGGGCCTGGCCCACCCAGGAAGCTGGTTTCCTGTGGACGATTGCAGGCGCCTCCCGCAACCCTAGTCCCTCGTGCCAGAGGATGCATTCTCAGGCATGTCTCAGCTGGTCACCTCAGAGTTAAAGACGCTCAGACCCTCAGAAAGCACCAAGTTAGGGAGCACTGAGTCTGCGAGCACATCAAAACCTCAGCAGGCCCCGGGGCTCTGCCGACTCAGACTGCTCTCTGCCAGCAGCCAGCCCGGTCCCGGGTGTCTGGGAGGGCGCTAGCCACCACGTGGTCAGCACATCCCTGGAAGAGGGGCCCAGCCTCCAGAGCCACAGCGTCTGCTCCCCTGAGGCTCCCAGGCACGTCTTCTGCCCAGTGTTCCTCGTTGGGCTCCCCTATGGGGAACCCCTCTCCTGGGGCCCAGCTTCACTGCAGGAGAAATGCACAGTGGGGCCCTTGGCCCCAGGAAAGTGGCAGCGTGTGAGCATCCAGCCTCAAAGGACGGCGGTGGGGGACACACGCCCGTCACCCACTTCCACAGCTGTGTGCATGGGGACACACTGCATCCAGAGACAGCCAGGCCGCTTTCCTGCAATGGGCATCGTCCCCAGGAATCGAGCCTCATCTTCTCTCTCTGCTCCTCACAGAGCCACACGTGGCCTGCTCCACAAGCCCTGGGGACATGTGTGGGGCACTGACAGTTAGTGGCCCCGACTCGTCCAGAGCTCAGCCACAGTGTCCCCTTGTCACATCCCCGCTGCTCCTTTGGGAGATGCTGATGGTCATCGAGAAGCTGCCGCCCAGGGGAGTCGCACTGCCCACAGAGGTCAAACTGCCTGCAAGGGTCATGGCCACACGGCCGGCTCTGGGCCCAGAGCTCGAAGTGACCGAGCCGACTGCAAGCCCAGGTCTATCTGACGCCACAGTGTGGGGTCTCCACCCCTGCCCGCTGCCCCCTGCAGTGCCAGCCCAGGTCTTCCGGCCTGAGGTCCAGTCTGCGACCACAGATGTTTGCCGGGCAGGGGCCCTGCACCACTACCTAGTCTGAGGCTGTCTCGGGGACCTGGGTCTCACCCGCCGCGTCCTCTGCGTGGCCTCTAAGCGCCACACCCAGAGTCTGTCATCTGTAACATCACTGTAGAACATCTGTCAAGTGGGTCAAGGACCAGCCCTGTGCCTCTGATTAACAACTACAAGCAGGACCGACTCTCCCAAACCCCAGGGCACCCCGAGTGCCCCGCACGGCAGCATGAACGCTGGCCCGGGCTTTACCTTTTCCTCCACGACTGGCGAGGACTGCAGGGCAGCGACAGACACAAGGGCAGCACACAGCAGCAACAGCACAGGGGGCGAGACAGAAGACAGCATTAGAGGGCACAGGTCACACGCACTCACGTACAGGGGGAGTGTGTGCAGCGGTGGGCTCCGTGCCATGCACACGGGGGACATGCAGACATCTGCATGAGACAGACACATGACACTCAGACACGTGAACTCTCCGCGGAGCAGCCAGCTGCGCACACACACTCAGGACAGGGCAGCGGGCTAGTGTCGTCTCCCAGAGCACCCCAGCACGCGTGTGCACTCAGGCACACACGTGCCCACGTTCACGGGCCCACACACACTAACCAGTGATTCTGAAGACACACACACTGAGAACCAGGCCAGAAGTGAAGGAAAACGCCTGTCTGGGTTTGGCGGCCATCAGCGGCTCCCAGCACTAAGGATGAGGCCCTTGGCAGGTGCCAGAGAGACTGAACTAGGAAGCTGGGGCAGACGTGCTTATTTCTCCCCAAAGAGCTATGGCGGGAGCGGGGACACCCCACAGAAGCAGGCCGGGACGGCGGGCCTCCCTGTAACCACAGACGCAGCAGCACCTGCGACAAAGGCCAACACCCGCATGGTGGGAGAGGCCTCCTGCTTCCCCCTCATCTGCCTGCGTCCGGGTGGAAATGCTGGGTGGGGACTGCTCTCCACCTAGACTCGGGTCCTGGGGCAGCCAGACGTGTGCAGAGAGCCATCAGAACGCGGGGCCGCGGGAGCCTGAGTCCCAGAGGGCGGCCGGTTCTGGGGGCTGGCGAGCAAGGTAAACACGGAGGGCGGGCCGGCAGGGTGACGGGTGCAGCCCAGACCCGCAGCACCACCCCTCCGCCTCCCGAACAGCACTGCTCCGGTCACCACCTCGCAGGTACACGCTCCTCCTTGCGGCCAAGAGGACATGGCGGACGCAGGCCCTGTCCACAGCGGTCTCGGCAGACCGTCCGGGTGCCTTCCTCCTGCAGGCAGAAATCCGCACGTGGTGCTGCTCTGGCTCAGGAAGCTCTATTAATGGGGTGCCGAGGGCCTGGACACCATGCTGACCATGAACACCTCCACCCTGGGGGGCCTCCGTAGAAATCTGGACCAGAGCCCCTCCCTCTCCTGGGCACCCGTTGGGTCCACTTCACAAACAGAGGGACTCCTGTGGGTCTCAGCTGGGTGTGGAGAAAGCCCGTGCCAGGACAGCCACCCCTGGAGGCACCGAAGGCCCCGACCCGCCCAGGAGCGACAAATGGGCACCGCCAGGCAGCAGGCAGACAGGCTGTGAGGCAGGAGGAGAGCCCATACGGCCTCCAAGAGCTGCTGTGGAGCCTCAGAGGGGACTCCAGACGGGACCCCGTGAGCCAGCCCCTCTTGAGTGTGAGTCCCAATAGAAGGGCCGGAGCCCAAGTCCGAGCACAGGGAGCACTGCAGGGCCTGGTCCCAGACTTGGTCCAGACTGGCTCAGGGCCAAGGAGCCACAAGACCCACGGTGACAGCAGATTTCCAGACCAGGTCTTGCCTCCGGCACACAGGGAGAACTCCATGGAAAGCAAGACCCTCTTCCGCGTCCAGGAAGAAACCGAGGCCTGACCTGGCCCCCAGTGACAGCCCCCGTAATGGCCGGGATGCTCAAGGCCCGGCTCTGACACCTGTGCATCTTCTGCTTTGGGCTGAGCCCACGTCATCCTGAGCTTCTGGGACACCTGTTTCGGTGGCACCCTGGGGCCCAGGGTGCTGGCCACGCTGACTTAGGACCCTGGACACCCACGGCCTCCAGGTCCCGAGTTCAGAGAGCACGCCTTCCTGGCTTCCGGGAAAACTGGGCCCTCCTCGCTGGACTCTCTCCTTCCTGACCTTCGAGGTGCTCCTGCCTTGGGAGCTGGAAGGGGACCAGCCTGAAGGTTCCGGAATGCCTCAGCTCTCAGGAACTGGCTAAGAGCCCAGCACTCGTCAGGGATGCCCGAACTGCCCAGCCGCGGCAGCCGTAGCTCAGAGGGCCCTGCCCAACCCCCGCAGAAAACAACAAAACACCACGGAGCCCCCTCTCCCGGGTCAGCATTCAAGTGCAGTTACTCAGAAGTCCTCCGGATAACTTCTGAGGGCCGCGGGTGAGGACTTGGCCGTGGGCTCAAGGGAAGCTCTCCGGAGCCATGAGCTGGAGCGGGGGGCTGTTACTTCCCACCTTCAGTTGTGACTCAGGAACGACACGGGCAGAGTTCTGCGCTTCCAACTGCTGGGTCCGTGTTTCCACCTGGTGCGGACCTGCTACCAGCAGCCTGTGGTACTTTCTCTAGGACGTGAGCGCACAGCAGGGACGCGTCCGCTAAAAACACTGGGACCGTCTAGAAATGTGCGGCCATCCCACGCCACCCTTCCTGGGTCCTGCCCGGCCCTCGCACACGTGCTCCATGTTTCTGTTTTCAAGTCGGACGCCTCGAGCACAGAGATACAACGGCTCTGCCCACTGGGCCCAGACAGTGGCGGCGACACGCACGGCGTAAGGGCCTGAGCCTGCCCGTTTGTAGCGCAACCGCCGAAGAGGAGGGCCCGGAGAAAGCTTCTGCAGGTGATGGGGTGCGGCCAGGGCTTCAGGCAGTGGCCTGCAGGAGCGAGGCGCCACGGCGGGAAAGGGACCAATAGCTGAGCTCCGTCTGTGGGACCTGGGATCCCCACCTCTGGCCTCTCCTCTCACCTCCTAGAGACTTGGGATGTCGGTACCCTTCCCCGCTACCCAAACCCAGGTCAGTGACCGTGGTCTCCCACAGGCCAACTCCCAAGCTGGCAACACCCTGGAGAGGATCGTGGACGGTCTGTCCCTTGGAGACCGTGGTCCAGTCTTATCCTGACCGAAGGGCACAGAAGGTGTGGGTAGCTCCCCTCCCCGCAGATAAAAGCAGCAAGGCTCCTGGACTCAGAGAAGCCAGGGCCCCAGAGGGCCCCATGGTGAGAATGGGGCTCCATGTGGGGGTCGACAGGCTGCCTGGCCTCTTCCCCACCCGTGCAGTCAGTTCTCCCGACTCCAGGTGCGCAAGGCCCACAAAGTCACCGACAACCTGGGCCAGTGGATGTGCAGCCGTCGCTCCTACACAGGAAATCCACGTCTCACAGAAATCAGCACCCTGAGTCCCGAGTCATCCAGCGGCTTATACCTGCTTCATCTTGCAGAGGAGAGAACGCGGCATTCAAGTGCTTGGTGAGCTGCCCGAGGCTGCTCCACAGACAGGGGGTGGAGCTGGGCCTCCAACCTCACCGCAGGGCCCCCGAGTGCCCGTGTACTGCACACACTGTGCAGCCCCTCCCGCTGCCACGAGCAGGTGTCTCCGCACCTGTCTGCACGTGACTGCAGAAGCCCCACGAGTGTTGATGTCGAGGCCGCAAACTTTAGTGAGTGGGTGAATCCACAAACACAGGATCTGAGATGACCACGACTGGCCATCCCATCTTCCCAGGGCCTTTGTGACTGCACAGCTGGTGGAAGGCCCGCTCTGGCGCCTGGTGCGCTTGTACACACATTCCTGCTCCAGCCACACACTCTGACCAGACCCCCTCTCCCAAGTCAGGGGCGGACGTAGCTCTCTAAAGGCTGCCCTCCGCCCTGGAGCACCCTGGGGATGAGGGCCCACTACAGGCCGCAGCCTCCAGCTTCCCGCCTTACCTCCTCCCCGGCAGGCTGCCCTCGGTTTGACTGTTTCCCCCGACTTGCTGCATCTTGGACCTCTCGATATGTTCCACGTAGGTCTGGATCATCTGCAAAGGACGAAACTGCTGTGTGAGTCATTCCTGCTGACCCAGGCCTCCCTCCCCTCCAGCCCGTGGCATTTTCAGGCCCACAGTGCTCTCACAGAAGTAAAACCACGTTCGTGGAGTGGAGTCTGACCAGCACACCACTGACAGCTTTCTGGTTGGGGCAGTAGAAACCAGAAAGAAAAGGCCAGAAAAGCCAGCCAAGGCCAGCAGCCACACACAGCATGGCTGCCAGGCTATGGCCACGTCCTCGTGCGCAGGTCAAGGCTGGGCACCTACCTCCGTGTGTCGCTGGTGCAAAGCGTTGTACTCCTTCTTCATCTCCGACTCTCGCTCCTCCAACCGGGAAACTAGAAGACACAGCCCCCGCCTGTCAGCAGCACAGCCCACCTCTCCATGCCTCCTCGCTTCCCCTCGGGCCGTGCACGTGGGCAGAAGGTTCCAGTACACACTGATGCCTCGTGCAGAGCCCAGAGGCACCGCCAGCCCAGCCAGCAGAGAACCCCGGGGCCACGAGAAGGCAAATCCTGGCTGTGTTAATGGAGGGTGTTCAAGTCCGCCACAAAGAGTACCAGGAAGACTGCAACCCCCCCGGGACTGCTATCCATGCCTGAGCTGGCCATGGCTCCTGAGACACAGGGAGTTCGCTGCAGTCAGGTGGAGATAAGACATGAGCAAGGGGCTCGTAAAAAGGGGGAGAACCGATGAGAGGAACCTCTATGACGTGGGAAAGAGCACAGGAGTACCTGCCGTGGGGGCGGAACAATGACCCCTTCCCGAGGGCTGGAAAGACCAACCACGGTCACAGCACCTCCAGGCTGGCAGGGGTGATGCCTGGGGGGCCCCCTCTGGCCCCGCATGTGCTCCACCTGTGACATGCAGGTGGGTCACCTGACTGGTCAAGAGGCCTGCCCAGCATCCTGCCCTGCGTCCCACCACCAGGGTCAGCGTGCCGGCCTCGGACACCTTCTGTCTGTGGCCCTTCGTGCAAACTTCAACCGTGTCCCTGTAGCCCCAGCACGTGGAGAAGGCTGATGCACAGAGTGGGACAGGGTCCGTGACCGTCGTGGGACCTGGCACTCACAGGTGCGGTCCTTCCGTGTGTGAGCCACCCTGTTCCCCCTCCTCCCACCCGCCCTGCTTCCTGGGGGCGGTTTTAAACGGATCTCATAGGCCACACCAGTCCACATCTCGCCTTGGTCCACACGCTCTCCTGGCCCGAGGTATCTGCAGTGGCTGTCTCCAACCCAGAGCAGGTGCCTCGGAGTCGGCATCTCTGCGCAGCTCTCTGGGGACCCCACTCTGGGGAGCAGCGGGGGCGTCTGCAGGAAGCAGGGGTCAGAGGCTCACGAGGCTTGTGGAGCTGGCTGCCCTACCTCAGGGACAGAGAGTCTGACCACCCAGACTGCTCCGACCTTGGGAGGGGCTGCCCGTGTGTGCGGAAGGCCCCGGAGAGGACCCCTCCTGGCCTCCCTGCTGGGCAGGTGTGCCGCCAGCCGAAGCAGCCCAGACACTTGCTCTCCCCTCCTCTGGCCCTCAGTCCTGCTGCCACCAAATGAAGACCTTCAGCCAGTGACTTGGAGTTTACATTGTTTTCCTTCTAAGAAGAGCCAGAAAGCTTTCATATCTGAACACTATTGTAGGCAAAGGGGATGATGGGGACTCCGTGTCCTCATCGAAAGGGTTTATCTCTGCATGCCTAAAATGGGCCTTCCGGTTTGCTTTCATTTGGCAAATACCAATGTGTCTGTATGTGTACATGAGCTGCTGGACTGCTGGCTGCCTGTGCGTCTCCGACTCAGCCGTGCGGTGCTGGCTTAGCCACAGGCCCTCAAGTCTTGGTTTGGGATAGGGACAGACCCAGCACATCAGATCATTTCCCCCCAGTCTGAGAAATGAAGGGACCTGCTATCCAGGGTCACCAGGAATACAGCACAGTAGGTCCCGTTGTGGAAACTTCTACCGATGTTTCACGATAACTTTGGCCGTAAAATTTAAGACTCGTGAAAACTGGAATAATAGTTCTCATAATTGTCATCATGAAAACCACTTTCTTGGCCCCTCCTTGCAAGGGACAGGGTGCTCCCGCGGCCCCGCCAGTAAGCTCCCTGACCGCCCAAGAGCAGCATCTCCCCGGCGGTGGACAGACAGGAGCCTCTCTCACCAAAGGGGCCTTATTTATTTATGTATTTGCACACAGGATTTGAGGCCGATTAGAACACGTAGCAGTGCAAAGGCATAAGCAAGTGGTTGAGGGAATCACAGTGAAAGAAGGCAGCCGCTGGCTTTACTCTCTCTTTCTATCAAAAGCTCTCCACATCCCCCCCAGCTAGGACCAGCCTTAGAACAACACACACATTCAAATGCAACCCCCAACCCCTCCCTCCCACTTACTCTGATCTGCATAGTTCTTGGCTTTCAGCTCCAGCTGGCGGGTCTGAAACTCACAGTGCTCCACCTGGATTTGTAGTTCCTTCTTCTCTTGTTCCAAGGCATCTTCAAACTCGATGAATTTCTGTACACAGGAGGAGGAAAGGACAGGTGTCGTGAACCAGGGATGGGTCACAGGCTTCCAGGACCGAGAGTCATAGGCTCCTGGCGTCATCACGCCTGCCATTCTCTGCAGGCAAACCCTGACACGCATCGTCCAGAAGCAGGGGTCAGACAGAGTTTAACTCCAGAACCTTCCAGCCAGCTATCCAGAGAGTAATGCGGGGCCCCGATGTAGAAAGCTCGTGCTTCTTTTAATGATCTGCTATCGCCATCTTGAAAGACTTAATAACAAGGGACCCCACATTTACATTTCCACAGCGGGCCCCACAAATCATGCCGCTGGTCCTTTTCCAACAGAGTTAACGTTACTCTTCCCAACACTAAACACCTAAATGAGGTCAAGTCTACTTTGCTCCTGATCTGTATTCAGTGACTGCTCAGTTCAGGAACCATCACTACTGGAATAACCAGTAACGGGGCTTGGTCTCTGGAGTCTTTCCCTTCCACGTGAGTATCATCAAACCAAACGAAAAGAAAGAAGTTTGTCAAAGAATAAAAACAAAAAAAGACAACTCTTAAAAGGTCTCGGGAGGGCTCCTGGCTTAACACTGAAAGCCAGGAATGGGTGCAGGCCTGTGGCAGAGGGGAGGAATGGGCACCGGTGGGGGCCCCAGGGTCGCGGGGGGGTGTGGGGTCCCCACGCTGAAGCCACCAGCTGTAATTCCCACGACAGCCCTGAGGGGGAGCTGCTGACACCTCAGCGCTGCCCTGTGCAGAGCTGGAGGGGTGGAGGCAGGGAAGGGCGCCTGGGGAGCCTCAGGAGCAGCCGGGAAAAGGCACAGAAATCCCAGCACGCAGTTTTGACTCACCTGGACACAGCCCGCGCCTGAAGAAGAAACAAAGGTTCTTGAACGACTGGTAAGGGTATGTTTTCATTGGGGTAATTTTAGTTCCTGTTACTTAAAAAAACTACCCAGACGATGTGCACCATGTGCTTCTGTGGGAACATCAGGCAAGAGGATGAAGGAAGAGGAAGAATGTTTTTAAAAAACCGTAACTGTACCACCCAGAATCGGTTAAAATTAGGTGATGGCCTTCCAGATGTGTGTGTGTGTGTGTGTGTGTGTGTGTGCGCACACGAGCGTACAGGGCAGGTGTGCTATCTCCTGACAGGATCTTGGGACCTGGTATCTTCAGCCGCATAAACCGGAGCGTCTTTCTGCATCAAGAAACACACTCGCCCACTCTGCTGCGGGGGGCGTGTGTGCACCGCAGACTTTACTCCATCAACTACCTGTTGTTGGACATTCAAGCTGCCGAAATGCCCGTTATTAGGGTCGCAGCCTGCGGAAATGCCTGATGCCTTCCTGCGACGGGAGACCGCGGTCCTGGGCCCCTGCACGGCTGACAACCCCTTGGAGGGGACTCCCAACTCAGTCCCCACAGGCTGGGGCAGGAGCCTCTCCCAGGGCCCGCAGGCCTCGGCACACAGCTTGACAGCGGTGCTGCCGGCCTGACGGGAGGGACACGGCCTGCCATAACCGCCCTGTTTCAGTTCCCTAGAGACTATGATATGTATGGTCCCAAACAGCTCACTCTGTCCTTGTCCCACGCCCTGCCTGCCACCGTGTTCCTGCAGGTGCCTCCCCAGGACACATGAGCGTACTTCATCATTCCTCCTTTCCTCGTTGCTCAGAAAGGCCACCTTTCTCAGGTGCTCAATCCTAACAGACTTCGGTCTGTTTGTGCCTCAGTTCAGAGGTTTCTCTGAACGTGCAGTGTTCCACATCCCTTAACATCGGACACATAGGCATCATTTCAAGTCTCCTTGTCAACATTTTCTTGGTTATTCCCACTTGCTTATCCTTCTAGACTAACTTGAGAACGATCCAGAGTCACTCATATGTTTATTTTTGCATAAGGAGTTTGCCTGTCCAGAAGCACCAGCTCTGCAGGCCTCAGGAAGGGGTCCTGACCCGCGGGCTACACCCCTGCGTCATCACACAAAGGAAAGGAGTCACTTCAGGGACAACTGTTCCCTGTTTCCTCACGCGTCACCTGCACTTGAGATATGGAAGTCAGCTGACAGATTTCCAAACTACCGACGGTGTCAGAAAGCCCACTTCCAGATTCTTACAAAGGTCGAGACAGACTTTCTTAAATCTATCCTGATAGGCGATCATTTAAAATCCAACCTGAGTGACAGTGGTGGAACGCATTGTCATGCTCCCAAACCACCGCCTACCGATTGCTGACGAAGCCAGGTCCAAACCAGGTCACAGGCAGAAATCCTCTGACCTTGACATTTCAAGGCTTTCAGCGTCAGGACATACAGAGACATTAACCAAGACAGAAAGCAGCTAAGTGAACCTATGTATACGGCACCCACAAGGCCAAAGGTGAAGGGTGCGGCCGGTGGCAGGGAGATAGGTCCCACAGCACGTCCATAGGACGTCTGTGGTTCTCAGGTCACGTGGAACCCTGGTACCAAAGGGATGGCCCCACAGGGTGGGAACCGCTCAGTCCTTCGTAAATGGCGCCCTTCCACCCTCTCGGCACCCCTGCACAAAGGGGTGTGGGTGCTTTGGTGGGAGCAGCTCCCCAGGTGAACAGAGAGCCCCAAGAAACCCACAAGTGACCAGCAGCAGACTTGAGGACCCCAGCCTCGGACCCTCGCCCTCCCTGCGCGGCTCCCAGAGGCGCCTGAGCGAAGCGAGACCACTGGCTTCTGGACTGCAGCGCGTGCAGCGGGGAGCCTCTGTCCCCAGTCTCCCAGATGCGGGCACCCTACCGGACAGATCTGATCGGGCTGGGGCAGGGGGGCTGAAGGCCTCCGAGTCTGTGAAAACATTACAAAGACAACATGGCAGTCTATACCTCCCAAGAAATCCTCCTTTTTCTTCCCCTCTTGAAGAAATTATTTCAAGGTCATTCAAGTGATTTCAGTTGACAAAAAACACAAGACAGCCATTTAACCGAAATGGAATATGCAAAGGAATCTTCATCAAATATTATAGGGAATAAATAATGTGAAGGAACAGTGCCTGGCCAAGACTAAAGAAATACTGAATCTTTGTTTCTTAGCGGGCAGTGCTCAGGGCTGGACTTGGGAAGAGGACACGTCATCTTGACGAGTGGGGGAGACAGCAGGGCCCCCCGGCTGGCAGTGAGCTCAGGAGTGAAGAGAGCAGGCGGCAAAGTCCAGCTCCTGTCCTGCACAGGGGAGTGCCGGGCGGGAGGATGGGCTGGCAGCAGGGCACTGTCCTACCTGGGTTAGCGCGAGTCACAACAATTCAATAGATGGTTTCAAAAAGAAAATATTTTTATTTGCACATCATTTACTTAAGATTTAAGAGAATAAAGACGTTTCAGGGTAGGGTGGAGACTTAGTCTATAAAGAAAGTCTTCCAAAATTTTCTAAAGTAAGACCTCACTGTAACAAAACAGTCCCCGGAACTGAGAAGAACAGAAGGTTGACGGTGAGCATTTGGGTTGAGTGGGTCTGCCTGGTACCGGATTGCTCAAAAATGAAAATCTCCTCTATCTGAAGTCCCCTGTGCACGCGGCGGCACCTCAATCCTGAGCTCTCTGGAAGGCGCAACCACGGCAAAGCGAAAACTTTGTACGCATGCTCACGGTTTGCACTACGGGTTTGAACTTGAAGTTATCATCTGTCTCACCAAGTCTGATCAAAATGTCACGAGGCACATGATAACCCACAGACGTTCACGCTCACTCTTACAACCAATCTTCCGAGCGGCTGGAAGAGCAACGACTAGCCATCCCACGATGAAAGGAAATGTGCCTTATCCTTTGCATCGAACACCTAATTCTCACGTCTAAATACCAGTATGCCACACGATTCCCTTTTTAGATTTGTTTTTAAGGATACTTCCCCCTCCCTCCCACTAACAAAGTCCTGGGTTTTATTTTATTTTTTAAAGATTTTATTTATTTATTTGACAGAGAGAGAGAGAGACAGCAAGAGAGGGAACACAAGCAGGGGGAGTGGGAGAGGAAGAAGCAGGCTCCCAGCAGAGGAGCCTGATGTGGGGCTCGATCCCAGGACTCCGGGATCACACTCTGAGCCGAAGGCAGATGCTTAACAACTGAACCACCCAGGCACCCCCAAAGTGCTAGGTTTTAAACTGAAACTCAACTTTGGTTTTCAGAATTTGCTTTCAGGTGAATCTCAAGATACATCTTGAAACAACTGAAGTGTGGGGTCTTCCAAACCGGGAGCCAGAGGAGGCCTTTCTCAGTGTTCCAGGGAACAAGGTCATTCCTCCGGACTTGTCCATAAAAGCAAAGATAAGAAGTAAACTGCCTTTTCAGGACAAATATAAAATTAAAGCCACAGCAGAAGTCAGTATCCCCAATTCCCAGAATGCAAGAGAGATTATCAGGTAAACACTCTTTTACAATGTAATCACTCACTCTGGCAACTTCCATAACCCAGGGTTATTTTAATGGCAAAGTAAATTAGCATATTGAGTCTAAGTCTCCCCTTGTCTGCATCCTTTAGGTCAGGGTCACACATAGGAAATAATTCAGCTCTGGCTGGTTTGTGAGAAATGAACCCAACAGAAACCAGAGATCTTGTTTTCTCCTATCAATTCCTTCTGGGGGCAGTGAGGGGATAGAGTGGATTTCCAGAAGAAAAGTGCTCTTTTTTGACTTTTATTCTAGGCAGGCAGAGCGGTAAACACAGGGTGTGGGGCTCAGGATTTCTTGCGTGGGGGAGGCTCCCTTCTCCAGGTGACTCCTTTGTATAGCATTGATAGTGATCAAGTGTTTACTGGGTGCTCCCGGGGGGGGGGGGATGAATCTCTGAGACCTCAAACCACAGATGTTCCTTTACAGCTTTCTCTCCATTTTCCACAGCAGGGTCAGCACAGAGACGTGAAATGCAGGGGAGGCAGGGGAGTGGAGCAAGACACAGCGAGATGGCCCGCTGGGAGCGCCCTGGGGGAGGGACGCATGTCTGTATTCTAGCATGACACACACGTCTGAGAGATCACGCCACCACCGTGCAGGAATCCAAGAATCGGGCTGGATTCATAAAGAAAAGCAAAGGGTCCTCACGTTCGTGTTAAAAGGACTGCTGGTGCAGCATCCGCCTGAATGGGATCCCAACGAACGGCACTGGTTCTTTCACACTCATTTCCAAGGGTTGGCAAGATAGACACGAAAAATCTGCATGCGTGTGTCCAAAAACATTTTATGGCTATGTGTACGTATTAAATATTAATATACATTTTATATATTAAAATACAGACTATATAAAAATATATATGAGACATATAAAATACACATGTGGTTGGTAACGTGGGACAGAAGGGAAAGGAGGATAAAACTAAAAGCCTGAGTGCCCCTCCCTGGGAGAAATGAACCTCCAGGACACCGTACTGTCCCGAACGTTCTCAGCAGCGCACCCGGGCTTCTTAAACATGCTCAGCCGTTCCGCTGCTGCCAGGCTGCTGCTCGGTTTAACAGCACATGGGCCCAGGGCACTGGCCTTGGCCCTTCCGTGGATGCAGGGTCTTCCTGTCCAGAAATGAACACTGCAGACACTACACGGGCCCCGAGCCACGGGCCCCAAGCCACGTGCGTGAGCAAAGCATCCACGGGCTTCCGCAGGGGCGAGAAGCAGGTGTGGGAAAGCTAGGGGAGAAGAGCTCACGAAGGGGTAGGGCACCCAGGGAGTGCGCACGGGGGAGGGGGGCGCACAGAGACTCTCCTGAGAGGCGTCACTTTGACTCTGTCGCTGCGCACGGTCGGAATCTGAATGTGTCAACCTTTGCTGCTCAAACCCCAGCGGGTGAGGTGCAGCCCCCGCGACAAGGACCTGTCCCCAGCTTAGCCTGGCATTCCCCAAATCTCCTGTGCGTAACAGGCAATGAGTACGTGGCCGCCGATAGCTCACTTCCCTGGGGTGGACTTCCCTGCCCTGGTGACTGGGGTGCTTTCTTGGGACTGGCTGGTCCTAGCGCCGGCCGCCCACTGCTCCTGACCTCTCCTGGGCCTTCTCTCCCCAGGATCCCCACGCACAGCTGCACCGGAGCCAGGTCCGGAGAAACGCACCTCCCGCTGCACCCACAGGAGAGGGACACACGAGCAGAGGGCTCAGCACTACAGGGAGGGAAAAGGACGGCACTCACAACAACCCGGAAGAACCTCACATCATCACGCTGACTGAGAGAAGCCAGACAGAAAAGAGGAAACACCTGCTTGGTTCTGTTTATATGAGGTTCTGGAGAACACGCAGGACTCCACAGTGACGGGAAGCAGAACAGTGAGGGTGGGGAAGAGGGACAGGTCACCGAGGGGAAGAAGGAGACTTCAGGGACGGTGGCCAATCTGGGCGGGTTTCTGGGTGTAGACACGTCGAGACTCACCCAACTGCACAAATATGTATAGTTCAGGGCATTCACGTCAATACGGTTGTTAGAAAGAAAGAAAAACAGAAGAGGAGGTGCAGCCCAGGGTCAAAGATCTCGCCGTGGGCCGTGACGCCAGCCAGTTTCTAGGCGGTGGGGACTTCTCGCCAGATTCTTCGCAGCCTTTCGACAATTTCATCACCTCCCGTTCTGTCCTCAACAGCCGGCACTCCTGCTTTGCTGCTGTTTATCTCACACTATTTTCTTCTGTCTGGTCTCCCGTATCCAAACCTACCGCTTTGGGAGCTCCCCTCCTCCTGGAACATGCTCACTGAACAGTGTCTCCCTCTGCCCCTGCCTGCCCTCCCCGGAAAGCTGAAGGCGCCTGGGCTCCGGGCCTGGGGCGGGGCTGCCTGGGCCTAGTCACACATGGCTGTTCAAACTCCTTAAAATGGCGTAAAATAAGAACTCTGTTCCTCTGTTGCATGAGCCATTCATGAAGTGCCAGTGGCCCCAGGGGTCATCGGCCACTGAACCAGACAGCACCAACTAGAAGCTTCCATCCTCGCAGACCGCGGCTCCACACACTCGACCTCAGAGCCCTGCCCTTCGGGAACTGGACAGACGGCTGGGTGCGGTGTGCACCGAGGCAGCGGAAAGCCGCCGCCCTCCTCCACACGCACAGGCGGCCAGCATCTCTTTGAGGTGTGCCGGAAGGGGGAAGGAACTAGCCTTGGGGTGAAAAGAGCTGGAAGGGCGCTGCCCCCTTGATCAGGCAGCAGGCAGCCATAGGGTGCTGGGGTGAGAGGCACAGGGACCCGTCCCTCTAGTCGGGCCCTCGTTCATCCCAACACCCAGCATCTGGATGTGCTCCACACAGCCCTCGTGCCAGATGCCAGGGAGGCAGGAGTGCCCAGGAACTGGAACCACACACAAGGGGGTGGCGGGAGAAGACCAGCAACGCGGAAAGCAGGTCCCAGAGGGAGGTGAGCCTGATGACCTCATTAGGGGGCGGCCAGGCCTGGCAGGGCTCCAGCAGGAGGGGATCCTCTCCCTGTCTATCCAGAGTCGTCCCGCCCCTACCCGTCACTGCACATCCCATGCCCCCACCTCATCAGCACACGGATGTCCAGTACCGTCTCCCCCAGCACCTCCCCACCGGTGCCTGCCCCCAGACACAATCCCCAAAGCCTACAGCCGAGCCTGGCACCCAGACCACCCTGGAGAATGAGGACACAGGGGAGGGGGAGATGGGACGCACATTCGCAGAAGTTCTCTCTGGCTGAGGAAGGGCTGGGACAGGGAGAGGGGCTGGGAGGTCAGTGCGACGGCGCCAAATGGAACCAGGATGGTGGCAAAGGAGACGAGAAAGGTGCTTGAAACCAAAAGTCGGGCCAAAAGAATGGCCGGGACTCGGTGATCAATGGGACACGAGTGCTAAGGCACTGACCCTTCCCAGAGCACAGGAATCACATGCCTGAAAAGGCATGCTGTCTGGGCTGCTGGCAGCGCCCCTGGTTGTCTGCTTCAGTAACGGGCCATCCTGCAACCATTGTGACGAAGGGGGCCTGAGAGACGGACCCTGTCCTGCACATGTGGATCTCGTCCCTAATAACCCATCCTGCACACAGCAAGGGTTTCAGAGACTCAGGGAAGCACGTGACATCACCTCCGGGAGCTTCTTGGTGTGGATGCCTGCCCCGAACCCACAAAAGACAAACTGACAGGCGTCCTGCAAAACAAGGGGCCTGTGATGTCACAATCGTCACGGTTGCAAAAAGCTGAAATTGAGGATACGATCCAGAAGAGAGGAGGCTATGGGGACAGGCCTGGGGGACCTGGAGGTCGTGGCAGAGTGAGCGGGACGGATGGAGTGACAGAAGAAAGAGCAATGCAGGAAAATGTTCCCACTTGGGAATCTGGGCGCAGGGGGTGATTTCCACAACTTCTAGAAATGAATCTAAGACAGGAAGTTTTAGAAAACTTAAAAATAAAAAACCCAGTGGGGCACCTGGCTGGCTCAGTAGGAGGAGTGCAACTCTTGATCTCAGGGTCGTGAGTTTGAGCCCCTCGTTGGGGGTAGAGTTTACTTAAAAAAATACCCACAGGGGCACCTGGGTGGTACAGTTGGTTAAGCATCCAACTCTTACTTTCGGCTCAGGTCACGATCTCAGGGTCACGGGACAGAGCTCTGAGTTGGGCTCTGCACTCAGCGGGGAGTCTGCATGAGATTCTCTCTCCCTCTCCCTCTGCTCCTTCTCTCTCTCTCTAAAAAAATAAATAAAATCTTTTAAAAAAATAATAAAATAGGGATGCCTGGTGGCTCAGTCAGGGAAGTGTCTGCCTGTGCCTCAGGTCACGATCTCAGGGTCCTGGGATCGAGTTCTGCATTGGGCTCCCTGCTCAGCGGGGAGCCAGGTTCCCCTTCTCCCTCTACCTGCGTTCACTTGCTCTCTGTAGTGCTCTCTCTCTCAAATAAATAAATACTTAAAAGAAATAATAATAATAAAATAAAATAACCCACAAAACCAAATATTAATTGTAATTTAGAAGTCTTCGTTTGGAGAAGAAGTAACTCATAGCAGTCTCGACCCTGCTGTCTAGCTGTGGCCAGCAGGCCTGGAGAGCTCCTATGGCGGGAGGACAGGCAGGGGCCAGGGCTGTGCGCCCTGCCCCACATGTCCGCTCTGGCTGGGAAGCGCCTCTCTTTGTCTCCATTTTTAAGGGAGATCTGGTTGTGTTCCTGGAGACTTGGTACAGCTATCATGGGATGATCTTTAAAGGCAATCAGGAAAGGCAGTGCTGGCCACTTAATCTTAACGGCTTTGTCTAAAAAAAAATTTTTTTTTTAATTTTAAAAACTGCTTTTATTTTTTTTTTTTATTTTTTAAAGATTTTATTTATTTATTTGACAGAGATAGAGACAGCCAGAGAGAGAGGGAACACAAGCAGGGGGAGTGGGAGAGAAAGAAGCAGGCTCATAGCAGAGGAGCCTGATGTGGGGCTCGATCCCAGAACGCCGGGATCACACCCTGAGCCGAAGGCAGACGCTTAACCGCTGTGCCACCCAGGCGCCCCTAAAAACTGCTTTTAATATTACAGTATGGCAAGACGAGAAATCCCATGCCTCGTCCAAGTGGTGGTGAATTTTCTGTTTGTAGTGTGGGACACCAGAGGAAAACCTCAGCTTCAGTGTATCAACTCACTTGTGAGAAAAGGCAGCTCGGTCATCACTACAGAGGAGTATTAGGGCTTTCCTGCTCTCCAGCTTAATCCTATCCAAACGTTCTCCCTCGAACTAAATTACTTTTACGTAACCAGAAACAGCTTGGGGGAAAACTTTCCTCCCGTTGGTCACCTCCCTTACGTAGCAGCGGATGCCGTGGCCTCAGCAAATACCCACGTACACTGGATTGCCTTGTAGGAGTTCTGGGCATCACTAGTGCTTTCTCTAGGGCCGAGACGATTTCGATGCAATAGGACCACGCTCACACCTTGTCTCAGACACTTTTCCTCCTATGCACTACGTGTCTGACCTCTGCAAGGAAGAGGGCTCTCTGTTGCCTGGGGAGCCCTCCGCCTGCTCCTCCCACAGGGTCACACCGGGTGGACATCTCCTCGCGCTCCAGTCTTCCCACTCGACTGCCCATTTCCAACCTTTCATGATGGTGGGAAATCAGATACAGACTCAGCATGTTTAAGGTCTCTGTAGAAATTGTACAAGTCAGCTCTGCAAGCTTGAGCAGGACTCAGCGATGTCAGTTACAAGGGCAAAACCCACACTATCAGAGACCGAGATGCCCGCGCTTGCCATCTGCAAATCCATCAAGGTGCTCTCCCCCGACACAACTAAACCCGCCTGTCCGCAGGTCTTCAGGAAAACAACAGCCAACGACGGGACTTGGCACCTGATATGAAAGCAGCTTCACGGCTGGCAACTCACTGGCTTTACGGAGGTGGCCACTGCGGCTGGAGAGGGGCAGACTGGTCGATGGGAGCACAGCTCCCAAGGGCAGGGCTGGCGCTCAGGCCTGCGTCTGTGGACTCTGGGACTCAGCCCCGCTCCCTGGACCCCACTATGTCTAGCTACCATGGCTCCCGTCAAATGAGCCATCCCCAAACCGAACACACTCGCAATCTGTTGTTGCTGTTCTCATGGGCAGTAAGTGGGGAACAGCACTATTTGCTCTGCTCAAGGCTTTTTAAGCAAAACCTGGAGATTCTGCCTGCTTGGAAGGCTTGAGTTACCAGCTCTGACTAAGCCCTTCTCAAGCAGAGTGGCCAGGGACGCAGCAGCTACACCAGCGTGCCTCAGCCTGTGACGTTCCAGCTTCCGTATCATCAGACACACATCTGTGATCTCAATTCCCTGCCTACAAAAAGAACTGGTCTTTTCCACAGAAGTGGAAATGACTGTCGGTTGGATTTAATAAATGCCATACAATGCCAAAACGGTTACAGTATTTGGCCCCTTTCCTTAGTTGTAACATCACCTGAGGGCTTTGCAAGGGCGTCCTATTAGCATCTAACCACAGCCCTGTGCCGGATAGCCAAGCGTTTGTTTGCTTCGCGGCTCTCTGCTCAGGAAGCTCTGTGCAGATTCTCTTCACAGCCGGGCAACACTGGGTCTCAGCCTCAAAGACAATGTCCTGCAAACCACACGTACACCCTCCGGCTTAGCACAGGGGAGTGCGAGTGGGAGGCCAGAAACACAGTCACTTGTGGTGGAACTTGAACTGCACAGAGCAGAGCAGAGGCCTCACGCATCCTGAGCTCATTTTTAAGCTAGATGGTTATGATTCGTAGCCTTAAGGCTGTCCATCTTGCTCTTCCCCCTTCAGTATCTTCTCATCCACAGTGCTGACCACAGAGGTACAAGAAGAAAGAAAACAAACTTACTCAAAATATCACCAGTTAGACATTACATGGCTGCAGAGAGGAATCAGGGAAGTGGAGGGCACTGCCCAGCACTAGGGAGACAGCCCCAGGCCCATGGCCGGGTGGGGGGAACCCCAGCACTCCAGTGTTCTGGGGGTGCAGCTCGCTGACCTTCCACAACAGCATAATACAGAAAGACGAGCCCGGGCTAAGAGTCAGGGAAGACCGGGTGCAACGTGGCTCTTCTAGGGCATGTGACCTTGGTCCAGCAACTGCCTGCCCCCCCACTTCTCAGATCCACTTCCTTCCCCAGTAAACACCTAGGGCCACTCTGAACCCTAAAATCCTACAAGCTCTTGCATCCCCTTAAGTGGAGAGCTTTAAACCAGCTCATAGCTTGACATCCCCATCAATAAAAAACAGCCTCCTGACAGACATATGAAATCCAAAAGCAGGATAGCTACCAAAAGCAGGAATGATCTACGGCACTGTAAGTTTTTGTAAACATGCTTTAACCAAACCAGGACATAAACCACTCTGATTTACGAAAAAGCCCAAATACTGAAACAATCTTCTATTTCAATACTACAGTCAAAAACGTGTGAAGCCTAATTAATTGAAAAGAAACTTGTCTCTTTTAATAAGAAACTCTGTATTCATAAACCAGGGAATACCACCTAACGCCTAGAATAACAGACCGTCAGAGCTTAGAAACCACCTAGGGCAACTGATTCATTTGATGGAAAATCCAAATCCAGAGTAGGCAGGCAATGTAGACAAGGTCAGAGGAGTAAAGCAGGGATGGGAGCCCAAACCCCCTGCATCCTTGGGTCTGGCACACCCTGGGAGCTAAAATATTTGATGGTGAATGAACGAAGGCAAGCAGTATTTCCTACAATGCATGGTTCTTTGAACTGGTTCGTGAAGAAGTGGTTTCCAGGTTATGGAGACACCCTAGAATGCCACCAAATATTTCAAATTTCCATTTATAATTTCTCAGAAGCCAGAGTGGAATTTGTCAGCCTTTCCCACGTAAGCTAACAACCTTCTCAACTGAGGGGACAACAGGGCAAAGACATCACCTCCGGAAACCTGGAGTCTTCCCCCTGGTGCCAGACCAGCAACCCCACCATGGGTGGCTCTCTCCCCTAAGTGTTTACATCAGTCACCAAACTCATCCATGGCCCAGACCTCGGAAACACTGAACCAGGGACAAGGGAAAGGTCTTGTGACAACACATTGCTTCCAGCCGCAGAAACGTAAGATGAGATATCCCTTTTTCTAGCTGGATTTAGAACTGCACCAGCCAAAGACAGTAATGGGGGTCCATCTAGGAAGCGGGTTTGCTCACACACACACACACACGGGGAAGAACGGACGTCTGGAAGGAGAGGTGGGTATCGGGGAGGAAGGGAGGCCTAGTCTGAGGTTCGGGGCGCTGAGGCTGCAGGCTCCTCCGCTGCCAGCGGCTGCGGGGTGGAGCAGGGGGAGAGGCAGAGAATTCCGGGGCGGAGCAGGGAGGGCGTCGGTCGGGGGCTCCGGGGCCGGAGCGTGTGTGTGGAGGCGGTAGGGGGCTCGCAGGCCCGGCCCACGCACCTCCTCGGCCTGCTTGCGCAGCGCCTTCTCCCGCTCGTACTGGGTGAGCAGCTGCTCGTTGTCCTCGCGCAGCAGCTCCAGCTCCACCTCGTGCTCCTGGTTCTCGCTGAGCACCGAGTCCAGGTTCTCCAGCACGTTGACCACGAGCGGCATGAGCTCCTTGACCACCTCCTCGTCGTAGCAGTGGATGAGGCGCTCGAACTCGCGGTAGATGGAGCCCGCCAGGCCCGACACCCGCTCCGACATCACCGAGCCGGAGCAGTAGTCGTCCTGGTACACCACCACGCCGCCGCCCTCGTCCATCTGGATCTCCATCATCGCGGCCACCGCCGCCGCCAGCGCGGCCCGCTGTCCGCCGGCGCGCCCGCCCGCCCCGGCCGCCCGTAGTCCGCAGGCCCGCGGCCCGTCGCCTCCGCCCCGCCGCAGCCTCAGCCGCTGTCGCCTCAGGGCTCAGACGCCGCCGCCGCTGATGTTGCTGCAGCTGCTGCTGCTACTGCCGCTGCTGCCGCCGCCGGCGAGGCTGCGCCCGTCAGTCAGCGGCCGGAAGTCCTGCTGCCCGGAAGTCCCGCCCGAGCCCCGCGCCGCCGCGCCGCTAGGGGTCGCGGGGCCCGTGACGTAGACGTAGGTCGCCCCCGGGACGGAAGCTCGGCCCAGCGGGGCCGTAGGACTTCCGGTCCGGCTCCGGTCCGGCTCCTGTCTGGCGATGCCCGCGGGCGCCCGACCCCTTCCGCGGTCCCCACAGCTCTCTTGACTCCGGCCCTGTCGGGTGACACGGCGTGTGCCCCAGGGGCGTGAGAGCGCGGCCGCCACGCACTCGCCCCCCCCCCGCCCCGGAGGTCCGGGTGAAGGGCAGCCGCCCATCTCGCCCCCAGTCCGAGCCGGAGCCAGTCACCCAGGCCGCTGCGGAGTGTCCACTTCAGTGGCTGTATTTTACATTTGTGACCTGCTTGATCTACGGCCTGCGTCTTGATAAGCTCGGTATCTACCCCTTTCGGCCACTTCTGCGAAATCTCCTTAGCAAGCTTTATTCTGAATCTCGTAGTCACGGCGTGTAAGCCCGTGCGGGTCTGATTGTGCCGTCTGTTGTGGCGGCTGACTCCCGCTGCGGCTGCGCCGCCCTGCCCTTCCTACTAGGATCCCTTGGAACTTGGTGGGAATCCTTCGAAGCCTGCATTTCGAGTTGCTCCGGACGGATTTGCATTTTCTTTCATCAGCGTTAGAGGACACCATCAACCCACAACTTTCAGGCTGGGGCCACCCCGGTAGTGCTAATTCGGATTTAAAACACACAGGCTTGTCCTAGCTTAATGCCAAGAGAGATGCTGTTACCCCAGGTTTCTACCTAATGAAATGCTTCAAGGTCAGTTCATCCTAACCTGATTGCAGCAAATCAGTGAACCCTCCTGCAGATGATGCCCTAAACACTATGACACCAACGCTCTCCTGTGACCTAATTTGCTCTATGGGTGGCTGCACACCCGCTCCGTTAAGAGACAAACCAAGCTTCCATCTCAGATTCAGATGATCTGGATTTTGATGCTGGCTAAGTGACTCAATCATCCCAAATTTCATTTCCAAACAGCCTAAAAATATTACCAAGCTCCTGGGAAAGTTATGAACATTAATAAACTAATCTGTGAAAGAGACTTAGTCTAGCTCTAGTCAATACTAAGCATGCAACATAGAATTATTAGGTTCATTCTCAAGATGGTTAGCTAGGACAAACAGGCATGTTAAATTTTTCCCGGTGAGTTACAAAGAAAGCTTACGAGTGCTTTGGGGTAATGTTTAAGACATGCCTTAGGCCTTTTTTCAGAAACATGACCCCTTTGAATCCCTTAAGGGCCAACTATAGTCACGCAGCCCCCACTGTGAGAGGCCAACTGACTTCGCCTCCAACCTCATTGATTTTTATTACTAACATAACTGGGCACATTTACTTGAAATTGGCTAAAACAAAACAAAGTTTTAACACGTTGGTATGCTAGACAACTCCCGATGCTAACTGAAGGCTGCAGCTAGCACGCTTGAGCACTCAGCCCACCTAAGCTGGAGATTGCTTTAAAACCAGACTTGCTTCCAGGTTTTTGGAGATACGCATTTTTTTTCTCACTACAGGACCCTAAAATACAAAACGAGAACACAGGTTTCAAATGTTCCACTTGAGCCTGGCTCTGTAAGTGGATGGCGTGCTGGACTTCCAGGAGCGCACCTGCTGCGATGAGCTCTGGGTAACGTATGGAAATGTTGACTCCCATACTGTACACCTGAAGCTAACAGTACACTGTATGGTAACTAACTGGAATTTAAATAAAAACTTAAAAAAAGGTCTAATTTAATTTGCTAGAGTCACGTAGGTCCCTGTAACATCCCCCTCAATTCTTCCTACGCTAAATGTTGATGGCACTTCGTAGTCACATATAAAACAGGAGTATTTCATTCATGATCTCCAAGAATGCTAAGGATTAAGATACCATGAGAAGAAATGACCTGGATAACCGAGGAGGAATATACACCCTCGCCAAGCGTGGAAAATAGGAACACACTGTCGAAAGAGCCTTTCTGGAGAAAGCACAGGACGTGAAACAGCAGCCCTTTCACACTTGTTGTTCACCCCTCACTGTGACTGTAACCTAGGTGGAGCTACTTTGTTCTTGTCCTTCCAGGCGTGGCCACTGCCTAGCTCCTGGAGGCAAGTGGGTTGTGACTCTCCTGGCCCAAACTGGCCTATGGCGGGAGCTGTGCAACGTTGCCAGCGCCTAGCCCAGGCGATCTGCACTCAAACATGCTTTCAGATGAACAAATGAAGACGGAGTCAGGTAGTGTATTTTTTTTTTTTTTTATTAGAGAGAATGAGTTCACAGGAGCGAGCGGGGTGGGGGGGAGAGAATGTCCAGCAGACTCCCCGCTGAGCGTGGAACCCAACATGGCACTCCATCCCATGACCCTGAGATCATGACCTGAGCCAAAATTAAGAGTTGGAAGCTTAACCGAGCCACCCAGGTGCCCCTGTCAGTTTCTTTCTCCTCTGCTGTTCTGTTGTTGGCCCTGGTCCAGCAGTTAGAATGCTGTGCAGCCTCCTATGGGACAGAGGTAGGTGTGTGTGTGTGTGTGTGTGTGTGTGTGTGTCTGTCTGTCTGTCTGTCTGTCTCCAAGCAGGTGGTCTGACCGGTTTCATCATGTTAGATCCACATAATGCATAGATATTGTTTGCTTTTAGGACATGAACGTACCCAATATATAAGAGGAAAAGATATTCAATCTGTGCTTTCTCTATAGGGTTTTAACCTACAGGCAAACCAGAAGCTTAGCACCTCATCTACTCATTACCAGGCTTGTTACTGGAGTTTCAGAGCCCACTCAGAGACAAGGTCAATACCTTCAGTTCTTTAGGAAAACAAATGGTGTAGGAGAAAAAGGAATCATTACCTTTAACTTACAGAAATCCAAAAGAACACTGGCATATTCCTGCTCATTTTACTCAAAGCTAAGTCTTTGGTTTCCCAATTTAAAAACCAAAAATCTGTAATTGAGATTAGTTTGGGCGTCCTCTGGCTAAGTGGAAGAAAAAAAAAAAAAAAGCCAACGCCTTCACCAGAGAAAACCTGTAAAGAGAGGAGTAGGGCTCAGGCACTGTGGAGAAGGGATGTTGAGGAAAGCACATGGGGACATGCACACCAAGAACCGACAAGCAAAGACTGAGTACATGATTGCTAAGTTTAATTCAACCGTTATACCCCATCCTGCCTTGTAAAGACAACAAAATGCCCCTATCAAAACTACATTGTGATGTGAGTACAGGTTTCTTGTTTTTGATTCAGCTCTAGAAAAAAGTTGGCACCAAATGCACATAAAAAAAGTTTTAAGGCTTAATAAAAATACAGACTAATAATTTCAAAATGCAGCTTAGAGGTTGAGAACAGGATGCTGAGTTAATGGATTTCCAAATACAGGCAGTCCCCGATGTATAGAGCATTTTCCAAATATAAACAGCCACCTCCATCGGGTGCAGAAAGTCCTCTCCGGCTTCTCCCAGACTACCAGGCACTCTAAACCCACCTCTATGGCCCCAGGGAGGGAAGGCTGGGGAGAGAAGGCAGGCAGGGCATGTCTGCAGCGCGCAGACGCTCCTGCTCCAGTTCTCCTTTGCCTCCATCCCCACCTCTGCTCCCCATCCCCACCCAAGATCCCTGCTGGTGCACAAAACTGGGTGGACAGCGAGGGCAGAAGCGAAGCCACAGGACCCAGTAGCATAATGTCACGGTTCCTGGCAACCCAATTTGGCACCCACAGATCATTTTCTTGCATATTAAAAACCACAACAAAAGTCATAAATGGTAGTTTGTTTCTACCATTAGAATGTTACATTGTTAAGCAAAAGTTACCATGTTTGGACTTAAACCCTAACTACCATTTATGACATTTTCTAATGGGGGTCAAAAAATGCTCTGAATTCCAAACAACTTTCCTGTAAGTGGCCATTTGAAGGGGAGAGACAGGAAGTACTTCAGAGAGTCACATGGAAAGATTTTCTTGCCTCCCAAGTGAACAGGGCAGTTAAAAGGGGGAAAACGAACGGTCTTTGGTTGACAAAGCCAAGTGCAGGCCCTTCCCACTGTGCCAGGTGTAAGAAGCGGAGCTCGGCAGGCAGCTCCTGCAGGCACTTAAGTGTCTAGGCCACTGTGGGTGCGATGAAACAGAGCGTTGTTGCTTTTCTAAATTCCAATGATGCAGGTATTTTTAGCACCTAGCATTAGCTTTGTAGGCACTCATACCAAATGTATCCCACCCACAGCCTGTCCTCTGTTAACTGCTGGTCCAACATGAGTGAGGTTTAAGAATGGAGATTGTAGCCCTGTAGGGGCCAACTGGGAGAAACTTTGCCGGCCGGGCCAAAAGACTCCGGCCAGCCCATTATCTTTGCCAACAAGCAGCATGGAATCAGCCAGTTGAGACTTTGATGACAAACTACTTAATTTTCTGGCTCAAGGTCTCCAGGTTTCTTCTGGAAACTGAATATGGTCCAGAGGTTCTGCAAAGCTTTATAAAGAGCAGTTAAGCAAAGTTTCTTCCTCTCGGTTGTACCTGAGCAACTGACTTTTTCCTAAAAAGGTGTCAGAAACAGGGCAGAGTCAACAGTCACTTCTGTAAAGCTGGTATTTTAGAAAAGCTCTTTAGATATTAAAGATTCAAACTGAAGAGCCCAAGGTTCTGAAGCATCTCTTCTTCCCACGGTCAGTAGGAGTAAAGACGTAGGAAGGATTTCAGTGACCGCACTGCCTGGATGCATGTGGACAGTTCTACAGTGGCAGGAGTCGGGGGTGGGGGCTTGCCCAGGAAGAACTGTGGCTTGAGAAGGGAGCTGTCTGCATCCCTGGAGACGGGCACAGGCCTAGACGGGAGGCCGCTGAGGAAATAGGGAACAGCCTGGGAGTGAAAGGCAGAGATTCCTACGTAAGATCTGGCCAAGCTTTTAGACGGCAGAAATGGAGCACCTCAGAGGACCAGGGCACAAAATCTTTCCGTAAAGCATGAGACTGAGAACGAGTTTTTGGTTTTTGTTGACAGCTGCCGGGGACAAGCAACCGAGGTGTCTCGGGAAGCGTGCAGAGAACACACTGGGGCTGACTGGAAAGGAGGCACCAGGGGCCTGTGGAGGCCATCCCGGGGATGGAAGCTGTCCCATGGTGAACGCGGTGAGGACCTGAGGGGCCAGCCAGAGACCCCCAATTCCCACCAGCAGTGTTTCAGCCTGTGCCTCGCTTCTCGAGCCCACAGCAACACACAGGTTGTTTCTTATTTTCTTGCCAAGGCTTTAAACTTCAACTCCACTGCGGTGTTAGTGATTCCCGGACCCCCGGTCGGCCAGAAGAGTGCCGGTGCGGCGAGGCTGTGGGCAGCCCCACGCCACCAGGCCTCGGCGTGGCCTTGCACCACCTGCCCCCACATCCCTCGTAGAGTCCCCCCACATCTGCAGTTAATTGTGAGTCCCATTTTATCCCCATTAGGACAGGTGTCTCGGCAGCTGCAAGGTGAGAACCCCCGGCTCTCTGACGGCAGTGGGGCCCGAGCAGCGGCTTCAGCTGCACAGCAGACCCTCTCCCCACCCGGCTCCTTTGGGCTAAAAGAAACTAGAGTATTTGAAATCCTATCTCTCCGGGTTCTTGTCTGGCTACAGGTGAAGCAGCAGCCCCTCTTAGTAGAAGGAGAGACTGGATTTGCCTCCAGGCGGGTTGAGGACTTTGTTATGAGAGCGAGGCCGCGGGCCCAACCTGGGCTCATGGCTGTCACCCGTGGGCATGGGCACCGGCTGCGGGGCACAGCCTGCTTCTCCAGGGCCTCCCTTCTCACCCGGCTCTTCTCTGGGCGATGTGCTCGTTGCAGCTGTGGAACAAAGTCAGCATGCCATCCCGTTAGAGGCGGCCCATGAACCACACAGGCCAGCTGCGTGTATGGAGTCTGTGGCCCAGAGCAGTGCACAGAGCAAGGCTTCCAGCACGTCCCAGGAAGACTGATTAGCAGAGGCCGTTCCTGAGCTGGGCACAAAGCTGGGACTTTGTACTATAAACTCCTTGACAAATTCCTAATAAGCTGATTCTTTTACAGTGCTTGTGGGACCCCATTCCCCCTTCTTCCACCTCAAGAATAAATAACAAACTCTCAACTGGAACATGAAGAGAAGGAGCTCATCTCAACTGGGGACCTAACAAGCTGAGGCAAGGCCTGCTGACGCTCCTCCTCAGACTTTCGAATGAGCAAGTACCCATGTGTCTTGGTTGTCAATTGAAGGAGTGGTGACTCACAGCTCACCCAGCTAGGAAAGCAAGGCGGGACTCAGAGCCTGACAGCCAGCACACCCCTCCCCTGGCAGCTCTCCCACCACATGCAGGCCGCTCGGTCTCCCTTCTCACTCTGCACCCCTCTTGCTCTTCCTATGCCCCCTTCTCCTGCATCAGTGCTGCCTGTGCTACCCTTTGCCACAGATTCATTACAGGCTTCGGATCCCTGCTCTTCATGACATGACATCAGCTTCTAGAAGAGGACCCCCTGGTTGTGGACCTAGGCTGACCACCAATGCCAAGGGAAGAAAGGCTGGTGGTGACCAGCTGGGAGGTTTTCACCCAACATAACTGAGCCCATTTCCCTGGCCTTCTTCAAATACCGCGTATCCTCTTGGCAACAGACATGACCTTGCTTGTTTTTGTCAGGCCTGGAAGGGGCACCAAACAGCAGCTCACCTTTAGGGGCCGATTTTGGGTCTTCTCCTTCACACAAGAACACGTGGTCCTGCAACAAGGGAAACCCCAGGTCAGTATGTGACGCAGACATTTTACCCTCATCCAGATGGATGATGAAAATCAGGGCACAAATGGGTTTGTTTACGTTAACTTTTAAACATCTTTTACTGCGGACAATTCTAACCATGAGCAAAGTGGAGGGAGCAGTGCCATGAACCCCCCCGGCCTGTGGCGGCAGCCATGACATGAGCTCAGCGCCACCCAGATCTCAGCCACGCCTCCAACCACAGCTCCTCCACCCCTTGGGCGAGTATTTTAAAGCTAATCTCAGATATTTCAATTACCCACTAATATTCCAATTTAAAAATGTCCTTTAGGGGCGCCTGGGGGTCTCAGACAGTTACCCATCCTACTCTTGATTTTGGTTCCAGTCATGATCCCAGGGCTGTGGAATTGAGCCCCGCATGCACACATGCACTCTTTCTGTCTTTCTCTCAAATAAATAAATAAAATCTTAATTAAAAAACAGTCCTTACAAAAAGCCCATAAGCGTAACAGCACACTCACAACGGCAAAACGTAATGCTACCTCACGCCGGGTCGAATTTGAAAACATCAGCGTGTGTTCACGGTCCGTCCACGCTGTAGTGTCATCTTTATTCCTTTTCGTGGCCGAGTAATATCCACTTACGTGTTTATAACACGTTCTGTTTATCGGCCCGTCCACCAACGGACACTGATTGTTTCCACGAACGGTGCTGCCGTTAAAACAGGTGTCCAAGTTACCTGTTTGAATTACTGTTCTCCATGTTCTGGGTATAGAGCTAAGAGTGAAGTTACTGGATCGTACGGTAAATTCTGGGTTAACTATGTCAGAAACTGCCCAACCGCCTCCCCCTGGGTGCACTCCCCGCAGCCAAGGCTGAGGGCACCTCTTCCTTCCTGCTCGTTGTGACGACAGCCCCCCAGTGGATGCAAACTGGCAGCTCATCGTGGTTCATATCTGCATTTCCCCCAAGCATCTAAGAATGGTGAGCATCTTTTCACGTGCTTATTGACCATCTGTAGGTCTTCTTTGGGGAAACATCCATTCAAGTCCTTTGTGCATCTCTGAACCAGGTTATCATTTTGTACCTGAGCTTTGGGGGTTCCTTACATATTCTGCAGAGTAAGTCTTTTTTTTTTTTTTTTTAAAGACTTTATTTATTTATTTGACAGAGACAGCCAGCGAGAGAGGGAACACAAGCAGGGGGAGTGGGAGAGGAAGAAGCAGGCTCCCAGCAAAGGAGCCTGATGTGGGGCTCGATCCAGGACTCCGGGATCACGCCCTGAGCCGGAGGCAGACGCTTAACGACTGAGCCACCCAGGTGCCCCTGCAGAGTAAATCTTTATCAGATAATAGGATGTGTAAATATTCTCTCCCACTCTGTGGACTGTCTTTTCATTCTCTTCAAGTGCATAGTGATGCACTTAAGTTTAAAATTTTTAAAGATTTTATTTTTAAGTCTTCTCTATACCCAACATGGGGCTCAAACTCACAACCCCAAAATCGAGAGTCTCATGCTCCATGGACTGAGCCAGGTAGGTGACCCCAGAGTTTTACATTTTATGACGTCCAATGTATTTATTTTAAATCTTGTTGCCTGTGTTTTAGGGTCACATTTAATAAACTCCTGCCAAAACCACTTCAAGACTGAAAAATTGGGGCGCCTGGGTGGTTCAGTAGGTGGAGGGTGTCAACTCTTGATCTTGGGGTCGTTGAGTGTGAGCCCCACATTAGGTGTAGAGATTAGATTACTTAAACATAAAATCCTAAAAAAACCAAAACAAAACAACAAACAAACCAACAACAACAGGAAAGACTGTGAAGAATTGCCCCTGTATTTTCTTCTAAGAATCTTAGGGTTTTAGCCCTTCAATGTACATCTCTGATCTGTCTTAGTTGACTCCTGTGCCCCATGTGAGCTAAGGGTGCACCTTCTCTCTTGGGCACACGCATGTCCGTTGTCCCAGCACTGCTTGTAGAAGAGACTGGCCTTCCTCCATCGAACGATCCAGGCGTCCGTGCAGAAGTACCACTTACACACAGATGTGAGTATGTATCTGCCGGCTCTCCATCCTACTCCAGCGGACTATCGGTCTGTCCTTAATGCCAGCATTACAGTGTTTGGACTGGAGCTTTGCAGTGAGTTCTGAGACTGGGCAATGAGAGGCCTCCAACTCTGTTCTTCACTGTTAAGCTGGCTATTCAGGGTCCCTTGAGATTCCTCATGAATTTTAGGATAGGTCTTTCCACTTAAAAAAAAAAGGGGGGGGGGAACCAAACCAAACCATATGGCTGGGACTTTGATAGGGACTGTATTCTTCCCCTCCCCACCTTTTTTAGGGGTTGGGGGGAGGGATAGAGAATCCCAGGCAGACTCCCTGCTGAGCACACAGCCCAAAGTGGGACTCGATCTCACAAACCTGAGATCATGACCTGAGTGGAAGTGAAGAGTTGTACACTTAACTAACTGAGCCACCCAGGCGGCGGTAAGAACTGTGTTTTTTAAATCTCGTTTTAATCATCAGGGTTACTGACTGCCCTCTAGTGACTGCTATATGAAGTCCTCTCTTTTGCATTACTCAGACCGAATCCCTGTGGCGTCAATCAATATGACGGTTGGTCTGATTTGGGCCTGGTTTTTTGACAAGAATTTAAAGGTGGGCTATGACATTCTATAAGGAGGTAATTTTTGGTTGTCTCTCATTTTGTGAAGTCAGCCACTGATGCTCATTGTTGAGATCCAGGACTTTATTACAAGCCGGCAAAATGGCGATATTTGAATTCTGCTATTCCTTCTTCATTTGTGGCTGAGCACCCCTCTAAAGGAAACACTCCCTCAGCAGCAAGCAGTCCCCCGAGGCGCGGCTCACACGGAGATGCCGGCAAATGCTGTACTCTGTTCTCTGGCATTCTCCAAGCCACAAATCAGTCTTTACAAGTATTATTATGAACCCAAGAATTCTAAATACTGGCTTAATTTTCATCCAATGCAATTAGCATACTTACTGATGACGACTAGAAATTTTACGAGATGTTCAATCTCATAGCTTGAGCACCATGAGAGCAGCAGCCCATCAGCAGGGGGTAGTCGTCACCTCCACCCACACTGAGGCCAGCATCCCCAGGCTTCATTCATCACGAGCCTGGAGTGCGCTTCTCCGCTGACTCAGGGGAGCTGTGAAACTCCATGACTAAGGACTGCATTCAGCAAAACCAACGTCACCCACTCTGCCTCTTCCTGGTAACGCTGCACCTGCCTTAGAGACTTTTCAAGGAGTACTTTGATCAATTTCCGTTTCTCCTACTGTCACGTCTGCTGCCTGAACGTAGCCCATACCTTGGGTTTGTTTGGGTGTGCCAAAGGTGAAGTGGCAGCAACTGGGGACCCAAAAATATCACTGGTCTTCCCGCCAGGTGGGTTCAGACGCTGTCGAGTCCGCACAGGTGTGGATTCGTCAAAGATACCGCTTCCTTTCCCCCCTGTAGAAACAATTACATAACAGTGAGAAACCCAGAAAAGCTGCCTGGTGCCACCCTCCACCTTCATTACTTCAGAGACCTCCCCTCACAGGGATACCCAGTGCCAGTCCCTAGCTCAGGCCAACAAGGAGGGGGTGATCAGGTTGATGAGGGCCCCTAAAGACGTACATCAAAACCAACCCCTTTATCGAGGGGCCTGTGCGGACCTTCATTTCTGGAAGCTGACCTGGGCTGGCCTCTAGAGGCAAGACAATAAGATGACACAAAACAGCATTTCCCTGGGCGCCGGGGTGGCTCAGATGGTTAAGCATCTGCCTTCAGCTCAGGTCATGATCTCCAGGTCCTGAGTCCAGCCCCATGTCGGGCTCTCAGCTCAGCAGGGAGTCTACTTCTCCCTCTGCCTCTCCCCTTGCTTGTGCTCTGTCTCTCTCTGTCTCTCTTAAATGAATAAATAAAATATTTAAAAAAAAACAACACAAAAAACCCCCAGCATTTCCCTTTTAGAACTTACTTAACCTTGAACTTGTGTTGTCCTGTTGAAGAATCTTCTTCATTAAGCTCATGCAAAGTTCTTTATGTTAAAAGCAAAAAGCTGTTGCATTTTTAGGCCAGATAGATAGAGGTGAACTGAACACCACGCCATATTCAAGGCAAACCTGTCATCTGGAAAGCAACACCTATTAGTCCTTCTGACCTCATTCTGGCCGAAACTCCCAGTGACAACTAGACATGTCAGCAAAGTACAGACACATGACACCCTACAGTGCAACTCCAGGTGATCTGATGAGCCATACTGAAAACATGCATCTAACACGTAACTTCTCATAAACTGGTGAGTCTGGCCAGACATCAAAATCGACGCCCAGATGCCTCCATTAAGCAGAAAGACGGCCGCCACACAACACCAGCTGACATCTCTTCACTTGGCAAACGCCAGCACCTTTCCGCAGAGAGCTGTGCTAACGGAGGTGGGCTGCCCGTCATGGCCCCGGGGCACCAAGGACTTACAGTCTTACAAGAGGAAAGGAGATGCATTCCAATAACTAGCTAGACGACCACACACGAATTAGTTGGCCATTCCGTGCCCCCAGATGCTCAACTGTAGAAAGGGCAGAACGAAAAGACCTGCCTCACAGGTCCTTTCAATGACTCATCATAGTTCATATATCGAATGGTTAGAATGATGCCAGGGACATAAATGCTCGATAAACATTCACTGCATTTTCCACATGCTCATAAAGAAACATCTCCTGGACGTATATACTGCTCACTGAAAAAAGGCAGAAGATAATCTGCACAGTGTGCAATGTTTTAATATAAATGGAGGGGGTATTCTCACTAACCTGTATATGAATAAATGAGTGGCTACCCCCCCCACCCCGAATGTTTGTGTGCACAGGACGCGGGGACACACGGGCTCTGTGGGATTCAGGACTGCCTGGCATGTCCTTTCTCAGAGCTTTAAAGTTCGCTTACTGTTTTCATGAGCGCTCGTTGCAAGCAGTCACTTCCTGGCTATAATCGCCCACACCGCTAAGACAGAAACACGAGCACGCAGGAACAACCTGGACGCCCAGCTCCCTGTGGGCCCCACGAGGAAGGGCTCCATCCGGGGTTCGAGGTAGGGCTCCATCAGGGGTTCATGCTCTCGCTTGCCTTCAGACCCACCCTGAGGGCCCCCGCAGCCAGGGTGGACCGTAAAACAGAGTGGCCTCTGGGACGCAGCCTCGCGGGGACACGGAAAGCAAGCCTGGCGAGGACTGGAACAGAGCTCAGGAAGCAATCCTTCCGGGGCAGGAGAACAATGTGCGGGGCTGCCTGCACAGGGGATGCAGGCACACTCGTGTCATCCTGGTGCCCACACACCTCACCCTCCCAGGACCCACAGGCCCAGGCTGGAGATGCCCACACACCACAGCGCTGGGCTGCCAGGTGGAGCCCCTGTGCGGTCACTTGCCGACTCTGAGCCCAGACAAGTGGCTTGAACCTTCTCGCCTCCACCCATTAACTCTAAGGAGGTCGTAAGCAACAAGAGTACGGACGTAGGGCCACTGGTGACATAAGCTAGTGAATGCACGTCAAGTGGGCAGAGCAGTGCCTGGCAGAGTCGGCCCTCAGTGATGCTGCTGGGCTGCCATCAGCAAAAACAGCTCCACCACAAAGTGGAGAAAACTATGGCTTCAGGTCATCCCATACTGCGCTGTTTCTGGCTGTGCTACAAAGGCCTAAGTAAATTCTCTTAAAAACGTGCATTCTGTCTTTTTAAAAAATGGCAAATCAAAGTAACTCAATTTGAAGTTTTTGGCTAAAGACACTACTCGTTAAAAAATTATTTTTAAGTTATGAAACACAACACAAATTCTCCTTAGACACAATAATCACAAATAACAAAGCAAACGCCCGGGTAACTACCACTACAGTGTACAGAGCACACTGGGCCCCCAGAACCGGGGTGTCCTTGCCCGCACCCCAGGTCACAGGCGCCTGCATTTCCTACAGACCTCAAACTTGTTATTGTTGGTCTATTTTTACTGTGTGTATGTCCCACTCGAAACGACGTTAGTTCTATCCCCATACTTTATAAAAGTACTTTATAAAAGGAATCACCCTGCACGCCTGCCTGTCAGTCAACATTTTACCTGAAAGATGAACTCAACTTTGAAGAAGGAAAACGTACTCAATTCAGTCATAAAGATAAATTCAAGATATGCTTTTTTTTTTTTTT